>NW_023603696.1:0-35056 GCF_014898055.3 Talpa occidentalis | reverse complement strand
CTGAGTATTTTCCTAAATATGGAAGATAGAGAATCAAGTATTATAGCCTAAAGGTGCTTGATACCAAAAATAAATGCTCTTTTTGAAAGAACAGAATAGAAATGATTACAGAAAGGATGAAAAGGAGAGGCAGGAAGGGGAAGAGAGGGAGAGAAGAGAGAGGAGGAAAACTGCTGTTGAAAGCTGGGTACCTCTATACATAACGGCTATGTTACAGATGTTACTGAGAAGTCTGATGCCTGCACCTGTATGTGAAGGACAAGTGTATGGTTGCATCTCTTTTGCAGATGTCAGTTCTTTCCATTCCTTTTTTTTTTTTTTAATTTTATTTTTTTTTAAATAATAAATTTTATTTTTATATTCCCCCATACAACTGCACATGCCCCATTCTGACCCAATTCCTCCCTCCCGGCCCCCACCCCCCAAAAAGTGTCTCTTGTTCATAGCTTTTTGTTGATTTTGATTTTCACTTTCTTATATTTATTCATTTTCCTGATCCCTTATTTAAGTTTTCTAGATTCCTGCTATGAGTGAGACCATCCGGTATTTTTCTTTTTCTTTTTGGCTTATTTTGCTGAGCATGATCCCTTCCAGCGCCATCCATGTTGCTGCAAATTGCATGTGTTTATCTTTTTTGAATGCTGAGTAATATTCCATGGAGTATATGACCACATCTTCTTGATCCAGTCATCTATTTTTGGGCATTTGGGCTGTTTCCAAAGCTTAGCTATTGTAAATAGTGCTGCTATAAACATAGGGGTGCAGGTGTTCTTTGGAATTGATGTTTCTGTGTCTTTGGGTAAATACCTAGGAGTGGAATTGCTGGATCATATGGAAGCTCTATGTTTAGTAGGTCCAGAAATCTCCACACAGCTCTCCATAGTGGTTGGACCAGTTTGCATTCCCACCAACAGTGCAGGAGAGTTCCTTTTTCTCCATTCTTTGAGATAAGAATTAGATGCTTTGTTTGGACACAGATTAAAGGAACACCTCAAAACATAAGTGTCTTACAGGTCTTGAGATTTCTGGAGTGACTCTTTTTCCAGGATAGATTGTTTATTTCTCCGCAAAACAATTTATTGCAGTTGCCTATAGTCATATATACAATTAATTTTAAACCGATTAGGCCTTCAGTTTTGAAGCTGTTCCTGAAATCCTAACTTCTATATAAAACTTTGGCCTATTAATTGGGAAGAGTAGTGACTTCTTTCCAATATTTAGTTTACTACTAACCTCACTAACATTTTATATAGGATGAAATATATTTAGTTTACTACTAACCTCACTAACATTTTATATAGGATGAAATATAATGTATATTTTCACTACCCTTCTCTTATAGTTTCAGCTCTTTAAATTTGTTTTAAAATAAATAGGTTATCATCTATGTTTGCCCATGAAAAAATTTGGAGAATAACATACAAAACTAGGTTATCCTAGTGAAACTGAATGAAAATAAAGTATACCACAGACTCCTGGAGATGCTTAATCCCATTGAGTCTTGATATCTAGTGGTATAGGTTCATACCTCTTCAGAGATACGTTACTACACTATACACATCATCAAAGAACCAAGAATCCTTAACCATAATCCACTGTGCCTCCTCTCTTCCTCCACTCCCCACCCTCCCTTCTGGTAGAACACTTCTACAGTCAGATTTCTAGGGTTTGTTTTCATTTAGTTTTGCCTGTTCCTTTGTTTTGTTTCTCCATAGACCACATATAAGTGAAAACATCCAGTATTTGTCTTTCTCCTTCGGACTTACTTTGCTTTGCATAATCCCTTCCAGTTCCATCTTTGTTGTGAAAAATAGCAAGATTCATCCTTTTTTTTTAATATGGTAACTGTTTTATAAATTATTTAACTGGTCATTTTGTATCTTCAAAAATTTTGCCCTGGATATGTGTTGATCCAGTCACTTATTTCAGCCCAAAAGTTCTCTTTGGAAATCAACCCAAGTTCAGTGAGATGAGAAGCTTGCATGGAATGATAAGATGGAAATTTGTTTTCTTATGGGAAAGTCTTCTGAACCCTGGAAGGTTTAACACCAAGTGTAAAAACAATGAAATAATCAAAACTGCAGTATTAATACTTTTCATTTAAGGTGTATATATCAACCTGGTAAATTTACTTTGTGATTAGAATTTAAAATGTGTAAGTGATTTCAGCATTGGCCTCCCATCTAGAAAGATACAGGAATTTAAATGTATAAACAATATTAGAATGTACCAGAACTTAAGTCATTGAATTTATAAATTGAATAGAAGAAATTTTTAAGAATTCTTCCTGGAAAAAAAAAATCTAACTACTTGAGGGTGTTTTTGATTATTAGACTTTCTAAATGCTTTCAAAGAAAATTGAATATATTAAGTTTATAAATGGAGTTTCAAAATGTTTAAGAGTGGTTAATTAAACTAAGTTTATAAATGGACCTGAACATTATTCAGCCTTCTGAACATATTGTTAAAATTTACCAGATGCATAAATAGAATATTAAGATTTTTAAGTTGACTAGAATAGCTTCAGGAGAAATTAGGATTCTGACTTACAAATTTAATAAATTGTATAATTCCTTTTTAACACTTAATAGCAACAATAGCTAGCATTGCTCTGCTCTAAAAATCATCCTAAGGACACCAAAAGTCTCAGACTGACAGGTCACCAGCCATGTACCTGAGTAGCTCTTGTAGCCTTTAAGAAGTCTCCAGATGAAGGAGACCCAGGCTGAACACAGAAGAGAAAAAATAGGATCTCATTGAGAGATGACCCTTCTGCTGACCAGATTGCAGTCCAAAGCACCTGAAATCATCAGTGGCGCTCAAATCAGTTGGAGAAGACAGTTCTCCTTCCCCCTAAAGTATAAGCCAACTTGAAGAAGAGAAGGGCTAGCAAGTGAAGACACCACACATCTGCCACCAGGCCTTCCCAAGCGCTCCTGTGACCAGGAGCACACACCAGGAAGCTGCTGAAAAACTTTAAGCTGGGACTTGGCAATATTTTTTTTTTTTTTTCTGTAAGGAGCCAGATAGTGAATATTCTAGATTTGCGGCACATACTTTCTTGGTGGCAGTTGTTCAACTTTGCTGTTGTTGCATGAAGGCAGCCATAAATAAGTAAATAAGCATGACTGTGTTCCAGCAAAATTTTATTTACAGGGAACTTGTAGTGCCTGGGTAATGCGGGCTTGGGGAAGGGTGGGCAACCAGGAATGGCTCTTGTGACTAAGGCCTCTTCTACCTTTAAAAGTTTCTTCATCATCCAGGTTTCCCCTTGAGGTGATTAGAGGACATCAGCTGGGTCTTAAAATATGAAAGGGTATTTATAGGTTGATACTTTCCTCCTGTGGATGGAGGCATGTTGGGTTGGAAGCCAGAGTTGGAGCAAAGGCCTGTGTGCAGGAATCACTCGGGCTGTGGAGGGCTGGCTAAAATAACAAGTCAAGGAGGATGCAGATAAAGGCATACTGGATATCTTTTCTTGGTCCCTGGGAACCAGAGTCATCTGTACTTACCTATTTGTGCCTCTCACGGTAGCTGGCTGATAAGCAGGCTTTTTAGGCAGGAGAATAAAACAATCCCTGCCCCAGGCATTCAAAAAAGAGAAAATAAATGCAATTTCTTCTATACTATGAGGTTAGCAGATTAAACAAATACAAGAATGCTTTATAGATCCAAGGTCCTACCACCGAAGCAAATGGAATCATTTTATTTGGCTCTTCTGGGACATGCTAAGTTCTTCCATGCAGTGGAAAAACTGGGCTTCTATATAATTATTGTCACAATGTATAACATTCTCTACATGTCAGACGTACCAAGACGTTGCTGACGGGGCAAGAAGACTTCTAATAAGGACAAAGGCTCAATCACAGATCATAATTTGTAGTCATTTTTGCCTGTTTTTTAATTATTCCAAAAGCAGGCTGCTCTTTGCTTAAGGTAGAAGCTATCCTATCAGAACTATATTTTTTTTATTACACTTAGTGTTCTTGAAATCAATCATCCATTACAAATATGTACTTCCAAAGTAATAATGTGGTGTTGGTTATTATCAAGGTGTCATTTTCTGGGCCTTATTAGTACTTAATAAAAATAAATATTCTGTGTTATAATGTCTTGAAACTACTGTAAATTGGTTTTACTTGTATTACTTATTTCTGCCTTTAGTGACATATTTAGTATACTTTTCTAAGGATTTCCAAACCCTGCAAGCAGTACAATGAAAAGAAGAACAGCTGGTGCTATTTTCTCTAGGCCAACCTTTCTTTGAACAAGCTGCCAACAATGCACTCTGAAGAATCTTAATGATGCCCCGCCACTTTCTCTCCAGACCCCATCCTGCAGCCATGGTGTGGACAGAGTTTTCTCTGACTTTGGTGAAGGTTACCAAGTTAAGCCTGCTCCATGACCTTCTGCAAATAAAGCCCCTTCCACAAGCATGTACAAGGTGTCCATAGTCTGGGGTGCCAGTAAGCATTTAACACTCACTTGCTAGAAAGAAGAGAATCCCTGTTTGTTGCATTTGCGGATCTCTGTGGTGTCGATACTACAAACCATGGTCGAAACTGTGACTTCCATGGTTTGACATCCTTGTCCCTGGAGTTGGAAAGATATGCAGACATCATTTCAGTACATGTTTTCCCCCAATGTGACATATTAATACAACACGTGCACCTGTTCTGGTGGTTAAGGGACTATGTCGATAAGAAATTCCTTCTCCCTTTTTTAACAGTCATGGGCAATGCCCTGCAAAATTTTACAGTCCCTTCAGGCTCTTCGCTTCCTCTTCATTGGATCTCTGGGGTAAATTTGTCATCCAGACCATACTTTCCCCAAAGAGTTCAAAACTAATGTGAATCTATCTCAAATAACATTGTTCATACAGGTTTTGAAAAATATTAACTTTGGAGTGGACACATTGTGTATTTTAAATGACTCCCCTGGGCTGAAGATAGTTAACTGAGCCATGTTCTCTTGCCTCGTCCTCCAACATGCCCTTTTCTCTATCAAATCTCACAACTGTAGCTCTTTTCCTCTCTTTCTGTATTTTGTTTGTGATCCTTACCCAGTAGTCTCTACCAGCCACTTTAGCTGCTGACTCATGCTGACTATGGATTTGAAGAGCTGAAGTTGTCTAACTAGGCTCTTTGGAGACCAAATTCCTTTTCCAGAAACGAAGAATGTATCTTTATTTCTAAAGTGTTTTAAGTCTTTTCTCAATATTTCTTATTTATATTGACTTGGATGATTTAAGAATCATTCTAAATAATCATATCTCTCTTCATTTGACTCAGTTACTGTTCTTCGTTCCAGTTGAAGTATAGTCAGAGTGCTAAAGAATGAAAGACTTTAGTAACTGCACGCTATAACACGGTCTTTTATGCTCACTAAAAAGCCTGGGGATGGGGCGGGACTTGTATGCACATGTGAGGACAGTCCTCTTGTCGGTCTGTTGTTTCTGTTTTGCTTTATTCTACAATATCCTGCTCTAATCAGCGGCAGACACCCCATACGTTGGCAAATAGTGCACTGGCACGAGCTTGTTAAGCACAACCAAGCTGCTTTCGACCGCTCTAAGTGGTGGCTGAGTGACTGAAGTTACGGGAGCCAGCGTTTAAGATGCAGATTTCCAACGTGTCTTGTACTTATCCTAAGCCCACCATAACCACCCCCAATCTTAAGAGGGGTCTATCATAATCTGCTCATTTTTCACAGAGAATCTATGTGATGCGTACAGATGGGACTCTGGAAAAGTATAGGCAGAGTGAACAGCTAGCTTCTATTTCCAGTGGTGAATGTATAGAAAAACAAGCTAATAACCCCAGACAAGGGCAAGAAATAAGTGCATTTCACACAGGCTAGAGTAGCAGTTCACACAGAGGCAGGACTATGCCAGGTGGTCTTCTGTACTATGGGGTTGGGGGCACTTTTAGTTAAGGCAAAGCACAGGCCCATATAATAATGAATTGTCATATACCCTAACTGTAATGTTTTGCTACACATTCGTGTAGGTCAAAACACTATAAATATCCAAGTGTAGAACCTAAGTCAATGTCACAGAAAAATCCTCAGTAACTTCTTCTGCACTGTTCTATCGCCCAGCTCCCCAGAGTGCCTTCAGGAAAACAAAACCAAGTCTGGGCACATAATACTTACACGAGTTACTAACAAAAATAGAAAAACAAGCAGCTATCGTTATAAATAAAATGAGGTTTGCAGGTTTTAAAAAGGAATGACTTATTATTGCAATTCAGAAATGCTTCACATGACTTCTAGAAATTTAGTCACAACAGGTTTGCAAGAACTGAAAGGAAAAGGTTTGAATGTGAAGTGAGGGCAAGATAAGGAAATCAATGAGTATCATTTAAACCCCATTAGAGGTCCTGTAAATAGGAAAGGATTTTTCTATTATTTCTCTACTCAAGGAAACATAAAGGACATCTCCTACCCAATGAGTGGGTCTCCTTGCTATGTAATGTCTCACAGGTTTAACAGCTGCTACATGCATTAGCAGCAATGAGATGGTGCCGATTTGTCTCTGTTATATTAGGACTTTACAGTGCATGCGATGTGTGAATAATGGAATGCAGTAATGCAAATCACCCTGCGGTTGCATGAGTAAAGAAGGGCTCTGATGACATAGCTAAAAAAGGTTGGCTACTAACTGTGGCTTTGTTTTCCTATCTCTAGGGTGGATACAGGGCTAGTAACAAATGCCCACTCTCTGTGGCTATCCTGAAAATAGCTAAGTGACCACAGGTTGCCAGGCAGCTGTATTCTGATGTCATTCCCCCAAGTGCTATCTCCAGAAGCCACTGTGAAACAATCACCATCTCCTTATTCCACCAGTTCCCAGTTAACCATGGCATTTAGGCAGCTGATCAAGTATTCAAGAGACTCTGGTTCTTCACATTTTTATCATGATTAAAAAAAATAACCTTTAAAAAAGCGTATCCCTCACAAAAATAAATCCTTGCATCATAGGTAATTTTTTAACCCTAAAAATAGTATCAGATATTGTTCTGGTCCTATGGAAACACCTCCCTATAAAATTATACTTCGGCATATAGAAGGGCAAAAAAAGCAATGGTGGACAAATCAAACATGTCTGTAAGCAGTTTTATTGTAATAATACAAGGAAGGTAAATTTTCACGTTCAAGTTGACATAAGAAAACAAATGTTAACCTAGGGGGAAATGTTAGAGCATTGTCTTCTCCCCTCTCTTGTGTTTATACTCTTTGCTTTTAGAAACACAAAGCTCTGCAAGATGAAATGCTATGTTTCGGCAGTAAAACTCACTACCTGTTTCTCAGCAGTATGCCAAGCCTGTTTTAAAATTTATATCTTAAAGGTAGAGTTGTGTGGCATTATTTGGATCCCAGTGGGGTGAATATGGTCAGGCTAGCTACCCACGTAGGTCACAGATCTGAAAATCTCAGGTTACCCAGCCATATTTGTCAGCTTAACACCAGTAGGCTCCTTTATCTGCTGTAATCGAAGTTTCCATTTCCTTCTCATGTTAATATTCAGTAGGAACAACTTCTGAAACATAAGTACCTTCGGACAGCTTATCTTCCAAGTGAGCCCACGTGATAAACTGTTTTCAGTTGTCCAGAAACCAACCTCACGGGCAGCCGAAACCCTCCTGACTGTTTTTGTCTTATGTGTGTTTGTGTGTGTCTGGTCCGAATTGCAAAATATCACAAATTAATACAATTTTGTGATTATTGAACTCTAATGTTGTTTTCAAAATAGCTGTTAATATGCCACCCTGATCAAGTCTGTGCATTTTTAAATGAACCATCCAAAGAAAGTATTGCTAATAATATATATTTACTGGGTCATTCTTTTATTTTAGTATTATTGAATTTCTTACTAACAGCCCTCATCCCGGTTATCAACAATACTTAAAATGTCCTTTTAGATTTGAGGTTACCAATTTCACTTGTTCCAGGCAATCCCCTCTTGATGGAGGGATTGTTGATCAGATCTCAGCGTCAGCAAGCGAGTTCCCATTTCTGGCCTCACTGTTGCAATCTGAAACCTCACTTGTGGGAAAAGCAAGGAGACTGATCTCTGATTTTAAGCTCTTCAGAGCAGCCAACTCCTCCTTCTAGCCGTAGACGTAAACATGTCCCCCACCTGTTGCTCCTACCAACTCTTTTCTCCCCCTGCTGGCTGAAGGCTCCTGTGGCTGACTAACTTGCAATTCCTCCCTTCCTGGGGCAGGTTTGACACCTGTGCTAGGAATTTCAGTTTCTCCTGGAAGTAACTTATTTGCAGTGCCCTAAAAAATTAAATGAATACAGTTGACCTTTTGCATAAGGTACAACATGGTTTGTAGAGTAACTTGGGTAGAGATTGTTCTGAAGTTGTGTACCCATTTTCTGGAAATGAGACTTTCATTTTTCTTCAGGATCAAAAGTAATGACAATCCTTTCAGTCTCACAGTCTTCTTTTTGGTAGTAAGTAGTAGTAGTAGTAGTAGTAGTAGTAGTAGTAGTAGTAGTAGTAGTAGTAATAGTAGTAGTAGTAGTGTTATGAATTTGCAGATAATGTGTAGGAGCACTCTGGGAAACATTTAAACTGTAAAATGTTAGCATATTTGTGGTTCCAAAATATTCATAAAAACAGTATGTCTTCCATATAGCTTGTTCATATATATATATATTTATTTCTGTATATAAAAATATATATTTAATATATGTATTAAATGTATATGTATTTAATACACTTTGGTGCATCTCTGCTGCTAGTAATAGTCTGGTGCTTATGGTAATAAAGGCAAAATAAAACCAATTTGGGAAAGGCACAGTAAGTTTGAGACAATTTTTACTCTGGGTCACGTATTGACGAATGCAGGACCTTGGAATATTTTCTGGATCATGTGACTTAATGAAATTTGTTTACCGGGAATATCTTTGAACAATGCCTCTTCTGATATTGCTGCTGACTGAATTTTGTTATATAAATACAAAATTCTACTCTTGTGTGATATGGCATATGTATGCAAGTGATGGGCATTATGATAGCATGCCCTTAAGTAAGGAAATCCTCAGTGCTTCTGGAAGTCTTATAGTCCATTTTGATGTTTCTTCAGTCAGGAGTTGGGAATCTTGGATGCCCTTAGTCCGTATCCTAGCCAGTACAATGAGTAACTTGTGACTGGTTATTCATCAACAAATTTTAAAGATAGTGAATGCTCCACCCTTCATACAGCTGTTCAGTCTTGATTTTACTCTCCCTGAAAATTTAGGACTAGGAGGATAAATAAGCTGGGACACTTTCATGTGTGTATAGCTAACCAAGTTTATATTTGCATATACATACACACAGTTTGTATCTTTTCCCCTCAAAATCACTTACCCAGGTCTGAGCAATCTATTTAAATAATTTAGAGTTGTAAGAATTATTGTGAAAAAGATTATTTAGTATTTTTGTTGTTGTGTATGCATTTGATGGCCAAAAAGAATTGATATTCCTTGTTGTCCCCTCTTGATAGGAGGCATTATTGAGTATTTGAGTAATTGATGTAGTGTATATACTATAGGTTGTAACCAATTTAATAAGTTAACAAGTTATAAAGTAGTGAAAGCATCTCTACTAGAGTTCTTGTGATTGAATTGAATCATTTTAGTGTCTCTCTGTATTTTGCCCTGTGCCATAGTACACATAGTACATATAATTCTTTCCTAGATTTCATCAGACCTCCCAGGCTGTTAAGTATATGGGTGAAATGGAGGATTGCAAGCAGGTCATTCACCCCTAAAGAAAACACTCCCAGGTCACAACATATAACCCACATTATAATAACAGCTGTGGATGGGATTCTAGAAAGTCCTAGACATCGCAGTCATATACATTCTCCTTGAAAGTCCCTTCTTCATCTGAGCTCTCAAAATTTTGGTGTGAGGAGTTTTCTGATGTAATTAATGGCGTATTTATCTCCCTCCCCACAAGGTCAAAAAATATTTTGAACTTGAGCCACTTGCACGTGGAAAACGCTGGATTCTGCAGCCCTGCTCGCTGGACGACATGGATGCGCTGAAAGACAGCTTCTCTCAGCTGATAAACTTGTTAGAAGAAAAAGACCACGAAGCTGTAAGAATGTGAAATCTGGCAAAGAAAACGGGTTCCAAATACGCCTTGAACCTATCATGTTAATTTCTCATTTTAATTTTATTTTGTATCAAGATTATAATGGCTTCAGTATCTATTTCCTCTATCTCAGTCTCTCATCTCTCTATTAAAGTGAATATTCTGTAAATCAGGTGAATTATCATCGGCATTAATGTCAAGTATACACTACTGAGAGAGAATATGTATTCTCTGTTTACCACTAATTATCTTCATGGCATGTCTCTCCTTCTGTTGTTCTATGCGTCTCTTCTCAATCCTGTGCTGAAATGGTTGGAAATCAGATCCCTTATGAAGGACTCAGGGAGACTCACAGATCCTTGACTCATTTTCCCTGGGTTTGGAGGTGGAGTATTGTATGACTGGGAATCCTCATACACGTTTTATTTTCAGGACCTCTTGGCGGTTTTACTTTATCTTTTTCATTTTTTGTATACTGGCCTTATATATTATGAGAGAAAAATGAGCACCAAAAACTTCAATTCTTCACCTTATCAAAATGAATATCTTGCCATAATAAATGTACTTTGGGAACATAAAGGCAAGATGCATCATGTTTTCTCAATTACATCCTATTCCCCTCTCTCTTCTGAGAGCAACGACATTGTTTAAGTGTTTGAGAGGAGTTAAGGGAATTCAGGCACGATGTATGACCACCAATTACTAGTTCGTCAAGTCCTTAAATATTTTTCTAATGGAGAGGTTATCCTGCATAAAGTCAGCTGCAACATAATATAAGTATCTTTTTCTAAAAAATCTTAGGAGTCTGATTGAAATAGAGAAAAGAATTTTTAAAATAATAAATGCAATTTTTAAATACAGTCAAATGAAGTACAGTTTATACAGGCTAGGATTTAAGCTGGCATGGATTTGACAAAGATAACAAAGAATCATCTGTATATTCATTCATTAAGTGCTAATGGTGTTTAATGGAGTCGGTTAATGTCTCCATCTGGTAATTAAAGGTCTATCAGTATTTCTATTATAAACCTCTATTTTCAGGGGTTTCAACATGCCCTTAAAAATGTGCTGGGGCAGCAGCAAATAAATAATTTTAGGGCCCGGATTCAGTCTTTGGAACTTTTTTCATTTAATTTAATGGTAAAATTACATAAAGATAAGTGTATAGTTTTACTAAGGCTTGGTGCCTTTGACCTTTTGCTAAATCAGGAATAACCTATGGATATTGAGGTTTATGGATGAAATACTCTTTGGCACACTTTGTAGATTTTTAACCACTTAAAATGCTAAGTGGTCAAATGATAGAAAACTGCTCCCTATACCTGAGCAATAAAAACATGTTTATAATTTTTAGGTAACATAGACTGATACCCAAACACACAGACTCACACTGTATTACAGGGTGATGTAATACCTTGTAATTCTCCAGAAGATACACGTCATTCAAATACAGTTTTTGTGGTTTCATCTTGTAGGTGGATTTTAATGAAATCATTACCTTTGAAACATCGAACAGTTCTTCAAGCTTTTTTTTTTAATGGAGTGAATTAAAAAAGATTCATATTCAATTTTGTCTACAGCGTCCCTGAATATTTTTACTGTATAATACGTGAGCAGCACAAACTTCTATTCCGATGACCAGTTACACGACGACCACCCCCCCTTCGTTTTGTCCTGTTGTGCTCATCTTCTATGACAAATAAACGATTATTAGGCATTGCTTTCCCTGCAAGTTCATTGAATGTAGAATGTTGTCTTTTTAAGACACTGGGGCTGAGCGCTCCTAAGCCATCTGTTAAATGACTTGCCGTTGTCTGTGTGTGTTCGTGTCTGCTCCAGTGATGGGCTTCTTCTCAGACCCACGACTGTCTGCAGTGTCTCAGCCGTCAGAATGAAAACATTATCAATCAGTACCCAACAACAGCTGTTTTTGACAAGTTTCTGTCTGACGCCTAATGCTTTACAACTGTCAATAAGGCTCCTTCTTTGTCTAGCAGTTCGGAGCTCGCAGTCTTGCTGCTTCCGAGCGGCATCCTGTCCTTGTAACCCTAGAATTCGCCGTGTTTTGGAAACCCACTTAGGGGGAGGGGAGGGGGCTTGGACGGGCACGTATGGGTGGGTGGTGGGTGGTGGGTGTGCGTGTATGTCGTGTGTGTCCTATTCCTACTTTCACGTAAAGTGCCACAGGTGTCTTAGTTTGCATATTCAAAGATTATATAGGAAAAACAGTCTGTTATGTATTTCTTCACTTAGCTTCTTGTTATATTTATGGAAGTTCCAGTTTTTTGTACCTTCTTGGCTAAAGCAGTTGCCTTTTTGTAATGGCAATTAATTTATATGACAAAACTTTGTATCTACTATAGTTTACAGTATCAGTTGCTAGTTAACTGCCATATTGCCCTGTCTTTCTACTAAAAAAAAAAAAATTATTGTATCTATACTTAGAGGTTAACAGATTCATGTGGACAGTTGCCCAGGCAAGAACTCGTATTGTCTGTGATTTATATATGATTTCCACTATCTTCAAATGAAAATAAACACTGAATAGAATTGATGTTTTCAGACTGACTCCTTTCGGCTTCAGCATTTGGGAATCCCAGATTTCTGTTTACATTTGTGTTGCCTGTTTAAGTCTTCAGAATAAGTTTTGCTGCTCTTGGGTCAAAACAAATGACTAATTCACATTTCCTTTGAAGTCATTGTGAAACCTTATGAGACAAAAGAGGGGGGAAAAAGCAAGTGTCTTTTCCAGTTGGTTTGCCTTCAGTGGCAACTTACTTCCACTGGAGCTACTCCGTCAGCACGTCTGCGCAGAATCACCCGCTGTGTGAGTGTCATCCTTCCATCAAAGTGTCATGTTGCAGGATTCGCTGGAAAATCAACTTTCCAAGAGTGGCTCAGTTTGATGCAATGAACTATTTCCTGCAGTGGTGACTGATGCCCTTAGGAAATAAGTAAATATTTCTTAAGTGACTCAAGAGGAAACATTGTGTATTTACAGGATAAGAGCATTTGATAAAAGAGAAAAAGTGAGAAAGGAAAAATAAGGATGTAGATGGACAGAAGAAGAGGGAGAAAGGAGAGGGGAAAAAGACATACAGAGGAGTTGAAAATATCAGTTCCCTGCTTTTATTTAGTCCCAAATAGCAATATTGTCCTGACACTCACTATTTGACTACACAGAAAGTTTGCAACACTTCACTTCTAAGCCGGGATCCAACCTGTGTTCCTAGTCTTGTTTCCACAGTAGGCAATTAGCAGTTATCAAATTCCTAAGCATCTTCGACCTATCCAAGCAAACGTGGACAGAACTGTAAAATTTTAATACAAATGGGGTTTTTCTTAATGTCCAGATGGAATATTCAGACTTGAGTGGAAATCTAATATTCATGCCTGGCTTCATCCTCTTTATAATTTTAGAGTGCATTTTCATTAACCTCCTGACCTAATGGTGCAAACAGAAAGGAAGTGATATGTGGAGGGGGCGGGGAAGTAGGAGTGGCCCTTTGGGATCCGTCATTTTCAATGTGTTTGGAAGGAAGGTTCTGTCTTTGTTATGCAGACACTTCAGGAGACTATAGATTCCCTGCCTTCTCCTTGCCTCTAGCCTGGATCCTAGAGATCTGAAGTTCATGCTGTGAAACGCATTATCACATCGTGTTGGGAATTCCTGGCTCCCAAGGGTTCTCAACTTTTGGTCACCTGGAGTCAGCACGATTAAATGATTAGCATCTCAGGGTTAAATGTTTTCCAACTGAGACACATAAAGTGACTGATGAGCCCAGGTTTTGACACCCCACCCCACCCCCTCATACTGATTTAGAAACATGAAAAGGATCCCTTGTAAGACTCAGAAGCCTCCCATGGGCTGTCAGTTTCCCTCCTCTTTCCCATTCTCTTTGAGTCCAAACCTAAATGAAGAACTCTTCACCTACTGTTTCATCAGAGCTGCGAAGTCTCACTTCCCATCATAGGAGTTCATCTGTCGTGACAACCTCTTAATAAAGCGACTTTCTGTGATGCAAAGAATTTAAATGCAAAGAATTTTAAAGGCACCAAGAGTCTCTTCAACCTAGCATCTCTCCCTTGCATCACAAAACAGAACAAAGTAAAAAAAAAAGTATATGATTTTTCTATCAGATTTTCCCTATATTCTCATCTTGCATTCCATCTCTGCTCAGTGAGACACGCTCTATTCACAGGGCCCTGGTTTAGAAAGACCACCTACGGTGTTCTTATGCTCAGTCTACCGCACTCTCATGCTCTGCTCAAATCCTCTGATCACATGGCAGTTTGCATGGAACACTCTATATGAACAATCACTTTTTACAAGAAACAGTGCTGGCTTTGTGGTTTAAAACAACTTCACTTACCATACAGACGGTATGAGGTCACTGGTACCTTGTTTGGAGAATAAGGAAGGGAGTCCTTGATTTCATTCCTTGCTAAGCTCAGCCAAGTTTGTAACCCCGTCTGACTCTTGACACCCCCCCCCCCGCCACTGCTCTAGTTGACATTTCCACAAGTCGGACCAATTTGTGTACAGCCATGAAATTGCATTGTTAAAAATGGTCTGCAAACTAGGAAAGAATGATGAATTCCTTTTGCCCCTTTTGTTCAAAAATCTCTCCCTGTTATTCTGACACTCTCAAAATATTCTCACCAGCTACTTCAGCCTCGTCTTTCGAGCAGCAGCATTGCACTCATGGACATGAATGGGCACTGTTGTCCCCAGAGAGGCCTGGTTCCTGCTCATGGCAGCAAAAATACGCCTTGAATGAGCATGAGGTTCCCAGGTCACCCCCATTTCTCTGCTTCCTCATGGGCTATGAGGAAGTCAGAGAGCTGCTTGCTTCAGAGTCTAAGATCACTTACATCACAGGCAACCCTTCATAAAGGTGTGAAAGCAGCTAGAATGACACAACCTTTGCTGACAAGTGATTCATTGAGACAAAGGCTGGAGCTCTGGCATCAAACAGATGTCAGACAGAACACCAAATGCCTATAAATGATTGCCATGAAGTACCGGAATGACTGGCAGTCCTGGCCCAATGATGCACTCTGTGTCTGGACGAACTTACAGAAGATGTAAGTACTGGGGAGGTGGCCAGGGAACTGTTTTTTAATGGGTTCCTCTGAAGAACGCTGTTTCTGAAGAGAGAAGGGAAGCCACAATTCTCACCTGAGAGACTCATGCCGTGATGAATGATTTTTGGCTGGTTTGTGTAAAACGTGTGCAAAGGGTAACCAGAAAAACGCATGTCAAGGTCATTCTGAAGGCCAGACTGGTGTGATATGATGTTAAATCATTAGACACATAAGTATCTGAGTAAATTAAAAATGAGAAGATTTCGCTGGAACGGAAACTACTCACCAAAGGCAGAGACAGGAATGCAACAGTAAGTCCGGCTGTCGCTCTCTATCATCTGCAGCAAGTCAGGCTTTGCTCTGGACCTTCTCCTGCTGTTTTACAACTTTCTAGACATGGGGTGTATCAACCCAACACTTTGATTAAGCTGTTTTGACAGGATGTTTTAGATGACAGCTTGTCCAGATTCAGCTTACCATTGTCCTTTTTACAGATTTGATCACACAGTTGGAATTTTTAGTTTTAATCATTTTGGGGTCTTCACTTACTCATTTGGCAGTTTTGTTGAACACCTACTATGTACCGTCCTTTATGTTGGATGCTTGGGATACAACAGTAAACAGGACAGATTTAGTCCCTAACTTTGTGGGGCTCTAATTCCTCTGACATTGGTTAAGTGGGAGTATTTCTATGACCTTAGAAAGTTTTTTTTTCCCATTGGGTGAGGGGGACATTTTGTTATATTAAAATTGCAATTTGAGTCTATATTTTCAAATACTTGTTCATAGTTCAAATTCCTGGTTCATAAGCCTCCCAGTTTAATATTTTCTTTGAATGCTGTTTAGTTTCTTTGGAGCCCATTAATAAAACTAGAAGTCTAAACAAACCCTCAGAAAAGACTTTGCCTCTATTTAGCATCTTTCTAAATAGAACTCTGTGAAGCTAGCACCTTTTATTCTATTTTACTGCTACAACAACGAAGCATGTGTCTAGCACACGAAAGTGCTTCCAAAGTGCAAAACCAAATTCTGTCAATCACCAACGATTCTTTTCATCTTCTTTATATTCCAAAGACTTTACCTCTAGAACAGTTTGGCCTCATCCTTCTTTCAGTTGATCTGACAAATGATCTGTATTTGAAATGTTGACTGTCGAATCTCCTAGAGCGGAATTATTATTCAGTGGCTGTCTCTTGTGTTTCACTCCACCTAACAGTGAAGTCTGCTGCCTAACATAGCCTGCCACAGTTCACATGCCCAGACGAGGCAGTGACCTGCCTGGAAGCTACACAACTCCCTGGAGCTCTTACCTAGTCAAGAAGCAGTGAGTTTCATTGGGGTTTCAGGACATTGCTTTGTTTTCTTCACTTTAAAAACTGAGAACTTAAAGTCATGATCTATTCCAAGATGCCATTTGGCAAAGTTCTTCTTTGAGCAGGAATTAACTCAGTTTGGATTTTAGATTTTTTTTTTTTTTTTTTTTTGCAGTCTATATGACACCGTACTCATTTCATTAAACACCTAACATTTATACCCTTCTTCCCTTAACAGGACCAGTGCCCCCTCATGGAGGTGCCCTCCGACCACCACAGCATATTCCCTCCCCTACACTAGACCTACCCAGTGTCAGGTTGCATCACAAAAATAACCTGAATCAGGCACCACTCTCTTCATTCACTTTGTTACTTTCAAGTCATTCTAAATGTTTAGGTAAAATAGTGAGATCCAATGAAGTTGACAATATACCAGAGATTAATTTAAATGTGAGGTTTATAATTTGAGGTGCTGACCTTAGTGATAATGGATCTGGACAATGACCATCTCTGTCTGCCAACCTCCCACAGAGGAAGATGACCAGCCATCGACACTTCCCTTCAGCAGCAGATAATACTGCCTGTAGGGGATTCTTGCAAGAAGAAATTGAACCTGAGTCTGCTCAAGCCTCTAGACCTATCAGTCTGCAGAAAGCATAGGAACAGAGCAGGATATTAAATGGCAGGTGGTGATGCAATCGTTAAAATGCAGAATATTGAAGACTTGACTGGAAGATGAGTTGATTTCTTAAATGACAAGAAGGAGGAAACTTATAAACTAAGAGCTTTGAGTGCTCTATCACACTATTGCAGATTATAGACCTTATTTAATTCTGATTCACATTACCTAAATGGAAAAAGAATAAAATTTGAGACAAATGGAGTTTAATACTTGACTGAATATTTATGAATTAAAGAAGCATTGAGGACTAATTATTTTAGGTAATAATGGAATTGTGGTTGTATGTTTTTTTATCAATTAATGATACATACTGAAATCTTTGTGAATAAATTATGATGCTTGAGATTTGTTTCAAAATAATCTGTTAGAGAGAAATAGATAAGTGAGAATATAAATGAAAGAATATTTTCCATGGTGACAACTGTTATAGCCAAATAATGATGTTAGAGACATTCAGCATAACTTGTCTGCCTCTGAATGGACAACTAATATGTCCTCCAAGAAACATTTTTGGAAGGAAGAAAAAAAGAGAATGTGACTACTGTAAAAAGACAAGTCACAGAATAGCAGATATTTGCAAAACAAAACCAAATGTATTGCCAGGATGTATTGGGAACTATTCAAATTGATAAGAAAGGTAAAAAGCAAAACTTAATGGAAAAATTAGCAAGAGGACTTAAGCAGGTACTTCAGGAAAGAACATCTCAAAGTGGCCAGCAGCCTTATTAAGAGTGAGGTGCAAACAGAGCTACCACGAGATAGCACTGCATGCTCACCAGGAGAGCTAAACCTCAAGACAACAGCAAGAAAATGAAAATAAGACCAAAAAGTGTCAGTCTGACATGTTCATCAGCACAAAAATTTGTGTCCCAGTTCCAAGAAGGAAGTTTGTAGCAGAGTGATTAACCCTACAGTTTGTGGAGTCAACCAGAACTGGTGTAGAGGTCACTCCGCTCCACGCTGGCATGACTGTGTTGTCTGTTTCAGTTTCTCCACCGTGGAGAGAATAGCTCGCAAAGGATTGTCACGCAGAGTAGTCAACATTGTGCATGTGGAGTGCTACTCAGGGTGACTAGCACACAGGATATGACCCATAAGTGAGAACAATTATGTTTCCAGTCAAGTATGTTTGAAGCATCCTTCCTTTTGCACTTCACAGGTAGAAAGCTCTGTCAGAACTAAGGTAGGGTGAAAGGGACAACTAATAAAATTACAGAATGGCTACAATGGCCATCTGGGAACTTTGTCCTCGCTCGGTCACGGAACCTTCCCAGACCAGGTAAACACAGTCCGTGTGACCTCTGTAGCTTAGGTTTTGTCGCTCAACCGCACATTCATTTCTTTACTCATTCAACAAACATTGAATGTCTATTATGTGCAAGGCATGGGGCAATATGGACTAGAAAAAGAAAAGAAAAAGCTAGTTAAAAATAGAATGTTATATCATGCTCAAAACTAAATATTAACTATGTAAATATGTTTTTTTCTTCATAGGTTCTTTGTAGTACTTTCTGTATAAGCATTAGCTTATAAGTCACAGAAAGGCAGTGCTGTATATTCTGATGCCTCTTTAAATCTTTATAGCACTTGATACAGGAAATTTCATGAATATTGCTGACTGCTGCCATCTTCAAGTTCAAGACAAGCATTTCAAGAATAATATTTTTCCCCCCTAAAGCTGGGATTGCATAAAGGTAAGCTATAGCATAAATGATTATGAAAGTAATTCACATTCTTTGTGGAAAATACAAAGGTTATTAAATGAGAAAATAACTGTAATCCTAAAATCACATTAACAATGTGGTGTATACGCCCTTTTAATCTCTTCTATCTACATGTGATTTGGGATCATACTATTCTTGCTGTTTTGAACATGATTTTTTATTTATTAATATATTAGGAGCATTTTTCCATGTTGCTTCATTTTTCTCCCTAAAACATGATTTTAATGATGCCTAACACTTATAAATATCATTGGCTATCTAACTCATTCCTTGTCATTAAATATTTAGGTTTTTATCTTTTTTAAAAGTTTTTTTTTAATTTATTTATGCATAGAAGAACTGGGATAAAGGCCAGATGTACAAGGGGTGAGAAGATTCACCAGACACAGAGTGGAAAGCAGAACAGGCAGATCTACTGAAATACACTGCTGAGGGGAACAGCGGGTGAGACAGGAGAGGTCTGCTGCACCGGCTAATCATGTGAATTAGCTCCCTGGCTTAGGATCAAACTCATGCTGAAGTGGCTGGTGATAGCTTGATAGTGCTGAAACTTTAACCCCTGTGCCATTAGAGAGGCCTCTAGATTTTTATCTTAAATGTATCTGTAGAAGAAATGTATCTGGGTAAGAATATGTAAATGTATCTGTAGAAGAATATTTCTTGATGCTATCCATAGAATAAATACAAGTGGAATTACAGGGTCAAAAGACAGAAAACACTTTAAGGTTTTTTAAAATATATTCTTTAATTAATTAGTTAATTAATTAGCTGCATCAATTTACTACAGTGACTAGATGGCAGTTCCTATTTATTGCTTATGAGCTTGAGCTTTTGAATTATTCTAATCTGCCCATATATAATAGGTAGAAAATGATTTTTGCAAGACCTTAAGTAACCATAACAGCTTTGGTCTCCATTTTCTAGGAAAGTGGGAGATGACCACTGTTTAATTCTGTGTGCAAAATTGTGTAACACAAATACTTCACATCCACTTCTTACTTGATGTTGGCCACAGGGTAGCTACACAATATATATTAAATATGTTTTGTGGGGTGGAAAGATTTATAAACACCATATACTTATAATGAGCCCATTGTGTAAAAAGTAAGTGAAAGGAGAGAGAGGCACAAAGGAGGCAGAGACCATGCGTGTTACCCTCTTGGCCAGAAGGATAGAATGAAAACAAATGGAAAGTTAAGTTGAGGTCAGATCTGGAGGGCCTTAAATGTGAGGACAAAAAACTTGGATGAAATCTAATGGTCAATAGGGAGCCGCTTAATGTTTTTAAGCAAACTAGCATAATCAGAACAGTTATTTAGAAACAATAATGTGGGGGAGTGTGGCTTGGAAGAGGGGAGCTCTAAGGTGACTGCAGATGACACAGTAGCATGTGGTAGATGAAAGTGGAGAAGGAAGATATTACTTGTGGAATAACAAGACCAAACTGAGGGTTGGAGATAATGGTGAGAGAACTTTAAAACTAGCCTCCTTACCTTTATTACCTGCCTGTCACCCCAGAAGACCGTTGTCCATAATAATGAAGACAGAACTGCACTGCCTCCAAAGGCGGACTGGGCACATTGCCAAGTGAGGTGGATAAATGGCCTTTTGCTCCTTCCAACCACCCATGGAAAGCGAGTTCCAAAGGTCTGAGGAGTCCCATGGGCCACCTAGGAAGTGCTTTCTTGAATACAGTCATGTTCTCTCAGTTCATAGGGTTTGATAAATAAATCCACCAACAGATGGCGAGGGTGTGGAGAAAAAGGAACTCTTCTGCACTGTTGGTGGGAGTGCAAACTGGTCCAACCACTGTGGAGAGCTGTGTGGAGATTTCTGGACCTACTAAACATAGAGCTTCCATATGATCCAGCAATTCCACTCCTAGGTATTTACCCAAAGGACACAGAAACATCAATTCCAAAGAGCACCTGCACCCCTATGTTTATAGCAGCACTGTTTACAATAGCTAAGCTTTGGAAACAACCCAAATGCCCAAAAATAGATGACTGGATCAAGAAGATGTGGTACATATATACCATGGAATATTACTCAGCATTCAAAAAAGATAAACACATGCAATTTGCAGCAACATGGATGGCACTGGAAGGGATCATGCTCAGTGAAATAAGCCAAAAAGAAAAAGAAAAATACCGGATGGTCTCACTCATAGCAGGAATCTAGAAAACTTAAATAAGGGACCAGGAAAACGAGTAACTATAAGAAAGTGAAAATCAAAATCAACAAAAAACTACGAACCAGAGACACTTTTAGGGGGGCGGGGGTGGGAGGGGAGGGATTGGGGTCAGAATGGGGGGGCTGCAATTGTATGGGGAATATAAAAATAAAATTTATTATTTAAAAAAAAATAAAAATAAAACCCCAGCCCTACTTTAAAAAAAAATAAAAATAAAAATAAAATAAATCCACCAACAGATAAGGTAGGAAGGACACCATTCTGAGGCTGCTAGGGTAACCAGAACAACATTTTTCAATATGCAATCATATTTTACATTGTCCGACAGCAGTTAGATGACAAAAACGAGTGACCCATTCAGGTCCAGTCCACAGGTACACAACTAATACATTCACATAACATCCCTCACTTGATTTAATGTTT
Source organism: Talpa occidentalis (assembly GCF_014898055.3). Taxonomy (NCBI): domain Eukaryota; kingdom Metazoa; phylum Chordata; class Mammalia; order Eulipotyphla; family Talpidae; genus Talpa; species Talpa occidentalis. The sequence continues at coordinate 13,536 of NW_023603696.1, read as the reverse complement.
GGTTGTCACCATCTTGAACTTCATAATAATCTTATCATTGAACTTGCCTTTTGTAAGTGAGATCCAATGGAACAATGGGGCCAGCATGTGAGTAGGGAGATGCTGCATAGTATGTGTGTCTTCCTCGCCTGATCACTGTGGCATATCCAGTGCCTCCAGCAGACCCATGTGATCGCACCCCAAGAATAAGGTCATTGTGTTAAGTCTGACTGCGTGAAAGGGAGTGCTCACCTATCTCAGAGGTCACCCTTTCTGTCTAAACCTGAACTTGCTTCAACTGCAGAGAAAAAGCAGTGGCAGGCTAAGAACTACCTCCAACCATAGGCCCTAATCATGACCCTTCTTCCCCGTATAACTTCACCCCATTAGCCAACCACTGATACTGAAATTAATAAGAAGGGAGGGGGAGCAAGGCAACCCACAGTTTTGGTTCTTTTCAGTTCTTCCTAACTCATCAGTAGTCAAAGATAGTTGGTGGAATGTATATAAACAAGAAGTGAAATGAAACAGGGGATCTCATTTTGTGCAAAACACAAATGAATTGTATGAGCTGTGAGATACAATTGTATAATTTCAATTGATTGTACATACGAGTTAAAACTGGCCCTTGAAACCAGCATTGCACAATATAAAGTTGAATGATGAAATTCATGCTAATAATTTTTTTTAATTTTTCTTGACTTTGAATGTTATTAAATAGCAAATGCAAATCACCATGGGCCATCAACATCAAGATCTTGCAGGAAAAGAAAAAAACAATAGTGGCATCTTTTCATTTTGAACAAGGTCCTCCGTATTTTCACTGTGCACTGGACTCTTTAAGTTACGTAGCCAGGCCCACCCTCAATTAACAGATGGGCTCTAAAACCAATGGATGGGTTTGAATTCCAGCATGGACACTTGCTGGTCTTAGGTATGCTGCTAACCTTTCCAAAACTTAGGTTCCTCATCTGTAAAATGAAAACATTAGCAATTCATGGCATATAATCGTAGTCTTCTTCAGGAATAAATGAAATCTTAGAAATAAAATTTAGCAACTACCTGCCACAAAGAAAATGCTAAATTAACATTTAGTTCTTCAGTCATAACTGTTAACTGCTACAGGGTAAATTGTTTGTCATTGCAACCGCCTATCACCTGCCCCAATTTAGCTGACCTCCTTTTCTGGGGCACATGCAAACTCCTCAAGGGAGAGATGCCAGTTGTTCTCTAGTGTCTCTGTAAGTCTGATCATTCCTAAGCCACTGCCATCTTGTAAATGGTGGTCTCCAGATAGGACACCCCTCCCTAGTCTCATTAACTAGGACTAGATAGCAGGGTCACACAGCATAAAACTTAAGAAACTCCTAGGAGGCCGTGGGGTGTAACAGTCCCTGTGATGAACGCCAGGGGAGGGCAATGTGATAAGTAGACACCTCATGTTGCTCATTCAGGACAAAGCCTGACTGCTTCAGATGGTCTTTGAAACTTTTGAAAACCAAAAAAATAATAATAACAACAAATAACAAAACAAAACCCAGTTCCTTTGGATGATTTGGTTGTCTACTAAGGACCAGAAAAATTCATAGGAACATTTCATTTGACAGAACACAACTCTGATATTTAATACTTACAATAGAAATCCAGATACTATTATCCTAATGATAATTGAACGCACAGGACAAAAACTGTACACTGATAAACCTATCTTGTCTCAGAAGACCCCGATAACTTGTTCTACTGCCCTTACTCTGGCCAAATGTTCCAAGTTGTTTGAGTATCAAATAAAAGCAAAGAACAAGAGATGGAAACTTTGAAATGGATCCAAGACCCACCTCTGTGCAGGGGCTGTCAACTCTAGCAGAGGCAGGGCGCTGCCCGCCTTCTGTACAGTATTTACAGTATGGGGCTGGAAAAGTCATCAGATGCAGTAGAAGTATTAAGGGTGTTTACTCCACATTCCTATCTATTTGCTGCCCAATTAACATGATTTGCAGCTGAGAAAATAATACTCTTCTCCGTCAGAGATAAATTAGGTCCCTGAACTGAGAAACAAAGGGGAAGAAGAGCCAATGATGTTTATAGAAGTTATTGCAAACAAATGCACTTCAAAAGGAACTGTGGTGACAGATTCCATTTCACTTTGCCCTCCCAATTCTTCTCAGCCTCCCGAGACCCTTCCTCAGGTGCTGCTGGGTGTTTTCACCACCAACCTGCTGCTTTAAGCTACAGTGCACTGTGTGGAATCCGTGTAGGCAGAGCCTGGACTGACACGGTCCATACAGTAGCTGTTGAGCCCTTGAAAGGCAGCTGGTCCAGACTGAGGTGTGCTGTTAGTGTCAGATCACACTAGATTTCAAAGACATAGTTTCATGCCTCAAAAGAGTAAAATACCTTATTAATAATTTTTCTATTGATAAAATGTTGAAGTGATAAGATTTTTGATATACTGGGATAGGTAAACTATATTACTCAAATTCATTTCACTTTGTTTTTATTTACATTTAGTGTGCCTACTAGAAAATTGAAAATGACATGTGTGCCTCACATTAGTGGCTTGTATTATATTTCTGTCGGACAGTCTGTCAGTCTAGACTGTGGGTTGAGCCGCCTTGGGCAAAGGTTGATAGGATGTGGAAGTCTGGTTCAGCATGGTAAAAGGAGTTGGGGAGGTTTGGAGCTGGCAGTGACCCCTCTTGCTGAAAAGAGGTATATTTGTGACAATTGCAGCATGTGGAGCCCAGGTTAGCAGATTGTAAACCTGCCTTCCTTCTGGTTCTAATACTTACTTAACCTCAAAGGAACTTTAATATTTAAACCAAATGGCATGTGAGGTTTCAGTAGGCTGATATATTGCTCTCCATTCAGCCATTTGAAAAATCCTACTGAGGTCTCCGCGCAGCTGAGTTCCAGTTGCCGCCATATCCCGATGGAAGTCTGGCACAGCACTAATGAGCTGATGAGATTTTTTTTTCCCCCTCACTTGTTTGATATTAAATAGGAAAGCCTTTTGAATTAAACGTTTACAGATAGTGTGAAAATTGGAAATGAGGGTTTTAGCTTGAGCCAACTACAACAGACCTAAAGCCTGCAGTTGCCTGATGGTGAGAGAACAGTGCTGCTGGCTCCCATTGTCAGCACTCACACCAGCCTGGGTGAGTGGCAGCTGTTTGACAGCCTTCTCCTTTCCAGAGGTGAGTCATTCATAAGCCCACTGCATCCATAGGGTTTATTCAACTGTGGGCACAGCTTCGTCCTAAACGCCATTATTGAAGACAACAGCTTACTGGTCTAAGCAAGAATTTAAAGCTTTTGGATAGTGAGGCTGAGCCTGCTTGTTCTGCTCAGAAGCTGGTACCAGATGTTATGTGGGATCTCCGCATGGGTCACTCAGATAACATCAACAGCAATTATAATAGCAAATATTTATTGAGCGCTTACTATGTGCTCTAAATATGTTAGCTCACTTAATCTCCAGCCCTATGTGATATTAAGGATTTCTAGTTTTTGTCTTTTAAGTTTTGTTCTGTTTTTGTCTTTTAAGTTTTTCAGCTGTGGTGGGTCTATTAAGTGGTTGATCAACCCAGGCTATCTGACCAGAGCCCATGCTTACATCCAGTCGGCTATTCTTGTGGAAGATAAATATTAAAATCTCAATAATATCCATCAGAAATAGCAAAACGATGAATCAGAACTTCATTCAGTCATTCAGGCAGGCTGGGAGTATGTACGTGAGCCAAGGATCCAAATGCAAATGCTTTCTATTACAATGATGCTCTTTGGGAAAAAAGGATCAAACCAGAACTTAATTCACACAGACTTAATTGTGAATAGTTTCCAGATTTTGTCTCAGCAGAATCTGAAAATTGGAGGTAGCATGCTATAAACAAGCAAGTCTTTCTTTTACTATGAAACCGTTCAACTAAAATCCTCTCCTTAGAGTAAACATAGAAAGAGATATACAACAGGGAGCCACTTGGACGCCCGAGCCATCCATCTCTGCCGCGCAGCATAACCCCAGGACACGCACACAGCCCCACTGGGCGGAAAGCAGTGCAGAACTGCTGGTGAGCTGGAGTCAGAGATCGGGATTTGAATTCTAGTTCTGCTACTTCCCAGTCATGGGAGCCTCACCAAAACTCCTACTACTCTTCCCCCTACCGGGTCTCTAGACTTACCCACAGTGCTCTAGAAAAAGAAAGTGGATCGTACTGAACTCTCCTAAGAGAAACTCAGTCAGTGTGTGAGAAAACTACACAGGGCTCCTGACCGTTCCTTCTTCTTGAATTGGTATGAACAAGCAGTCCCTGTGTTGAGCTTTTACCCCTGAAAATGACTTACCAGTTCCCCATGGGGGAGAGCTAGGTCATGACAAAGGTTCTCCAGATGACACTTTCCTGAAGGGAGATATAGAACCACAGGAAAGAAAATGGGGAAATGAGAGGTTGAGCAAGGCTCTAAGAAACTTAAGAGAGACCTCTTCAGGAGCCAAATGCCCCATGGAACTGCCCTGCGGTCTGAAGCTTTTGCTGCAAAGCAAAGGAAAGTCTCCTGTGCCCTCCACACCCCTGCCACACAGCTCTTTCCTCAACTTCTCCATATGGCTGTATTAGGAAGGGGATGCTATAAACTTAGGGGCTCCATGGAGAAAAGATACATTTTTAAAAACCTCATATTTCAGTAGAAAGCATCCATGGATGGATGGTGAGAACCCCATTTGAGATGGCTTTAAATTTTAAGGAAACTTCTCTTAGCTGGGGAGCTTGTAAAAGAGAATGATTAGAACAACCACAGGATTATCTTTCTACTTCTGTTGTCCCTGTACCAAGCTGTCATATCTTGTGCCAAATTAGAACAAGAAGGATTTGCTCTGAAGTGTTTTCCATGTGGCACTGCTCAAGGCTCTCAAAGCTACAAAAACAAACAAATAAATAAAATCTTAAGACATGGTTCCTGATTTGAAGGATTTGTTACGAATCAGACCTAGAAACTGAAACCATCCTGGGTAGTCGCTAGTGTAGCTGCGCTATCATCGGGACAGCATTCACGCTACACTCTGCAGTTTCAAGCTCTGTATGCTCGTGGCCCCAAATGCATCTGTCCTCTAAGCGTGCACAGGCTGGGCCCTTCCTGAATCCCTTCCTAGTTTTCCCTTGACTGGTCCCCTTCCTGAGGATCTCAATTCATCCTTCTGGCCAGTCACTGCACAGGATTGCTGTTGACTAGTACTAAAGTGTCTGTGCCTATTTTCATTAACTTAGCTAAACCTTGAAGCTTTAACTCTCAAATAACTTATTTGGTTTGGTACAAATCAAGGGAGGAAAACTCTGTAAGCCTGTTGTCAATATGCTGTGCTCACAGCATTCCCAAACGCGTGTCAACTCTGCAGCTCACTTAACTTTTCCAGATGTGGCTGGCTGGACTGCTGAGCCGGTGACATTGCAGATGGATGGCCACAGCCCACTGTAGGCGGATGAACATGGGCACCTTTGATGTGATGGGGTGGCTCTGCTCATCTATTAGCCAGAAGGAAAAGCTATTTTCTTCTGCTGCATCCTCAGTTTATTCCCACCTCAAGGAGACCATGTAATTAGTATATATCAGCACTCAGAACTAGGGTCTCGGCTCCCCCACAGTAGGTAGCCAGCAGCCCCCTGGAGTCAAAAAAAAAAAAAAAAAAAAACTAACACCAAAGAGATATGTTGGCTGTTCTTTTAGAGGGGATACTGTTCGTGTATATATAGGAGATGATCAAATTTACATCCCAAGCACACAAAACATGGCACCCATGTCCTTTAGAGTCAAACCTCCCACACCCTTTATATAGAAATTTCAGAGTATGCTGCTCAAATCATCCAGGTAGGAAAATAATAATGATTTGAGGTAAAAGAGAAAGAGCTTTTTAGCCTTCCATCCTCTTCTGGCAGATAAAGGTATTAAAAATATTTCCTGGGTTTCTGTAGCATGATGGAATCACCATTTTGTCATCACAGCAGCATAGACTTAAAATGTGCTGTTATTATGTATTTTGGCAAGTTACTGAACTACTAGGAAACTCAATTTCCTCATCTGAAAGATGGGTAACAGACAACAACAAAGACCACACATATCAAGGCACATCATAATTCTTACATAGTTCAGCTCCTCAATAATTACCTCAGCCATTTGTAATAGTATAATAGAAATCATTTTTTTCTTCCAGTTCAGTATAAAGTTCATGAAAATGATAATTAATGAGACTGAAGGAAACTGGACATCTAGAAACCTCATTTAGAAGCTGGTGCAAGGCCACTCACAGAATTTGATAAATCTAGGGCCAAGATATTTGAGGAGGGTTATCTTGTCCCAGCCCTTTCCTGAGACTGACAGTAAATTAAAATCTCTATTTACAAGCAACTGGTTATGGTAGCTCAGTTCTTGAAAATGACTTTTTACCTTATTAGAAGATTCACTATGGAGGGTTTTTTTTTTTTTTTTATTTTAAGTGGGAAGTCCCTCTGCCCACTTGCATTGCAATTTTAATATTTTATTTAGAGAGAGTCAGGGCTCACCCAACTCGTAGGACATACCTGTTGTCCTCAAGAGGACAACTGACTTGGTACAGTGAAGTTCCTAAAGACATAGGAGATGATGAAAAAAAAAAAAAAAGACATAGGAGATGAAAGTGTAAAAAGCTTCAGAGGCAAATTTGATCAAATTAATGTGTTTCCCTACAGAAGAGTAGCTGGGCTTATCAGATAACATAGGTCCCTGCCCAAAGTAAATTGATATGATGTGGCAATGTGACTCTCTCAGCTCCTTAATTGGGCAATAATTAACAATTATACTTTTCTCCTCTCTGTTAAGTCTTAGAATTACCAAATATAGAGTTGGAAGGGAATGGAGAACTCTATCGCAACCTTCTCATTTCTTAGCAAGAATACTGGGAGTGGTAGATTGTGGTCAAGGGACTATGAATGGACACGGCCTTTGCTTCTGAGCAGAACACCAAATACCATTGCCTGGCTTGTCTGGGGTCTGCTTTCAGGATCCACCGTGAGAGAAGCATCTCCTGGCTGCACTGTCAATCTGAGTTTTGCAGTGAAGCAAAGCTCTGGCCAATCCAAGTGCCTGGTGTGACATGAGCAAGAAATTATTGTTTTTCTAAATTCCGAAGATATTAGGGTTTCTTGCTTTGGAATGTAATAAGAACCTACTAATACAGTGGCCCAAGAGGTTGAATTGATTCATCCAAAGTCACATAGACACTCTGTTACAGAGAGCATGCCAGAAACAAATATCCAGATTAGAAGTTTCCTCTATACTTCGGTTTACAAGGCCTATCTCCAGACCCTGGTAATGTTTAGCACAAGATAATACCTCAGGAAATATTTGCTTATTTTCATATGGAAGGAAGGCAGAGAAGGAACTGAAAGTTCCATTGAGCTTTTGCACTATGTGGAAGAGTCTCTAGTTAATACTTCTATTACTATTACAAGCATTTTGGGGTGTCAACTGTGGGTACAGTGTGCGTTGGGTGCTTCAGAATTGTTACCTCTAGTTCTCATGCAATCCTTTAAGGCAGGTATTTTTAGTCCTATTAACAGGCAAGCAAACTGAGGCTCGGAGAGATTAAGTAACCTGCCCAGTCATGTAACTAGGGAATGACAGAAACGGAAATTATTCCAGCCTGTCTAACTCCAAAGTCTGCCTATTTCCCACTGCACCCCAGTTTCTTTTGCTACAAATGGAAATTACAGTTTGGGTCATTTACAGGCTATTGATTAGGCAGCTTGTGTTCAGGTGAAGTCCCTGGACAGTGCGTGATATAGACACTTGCTTGCCAGACGTAGGTCACACTTGGGCCTGAGATTCTGGTTCCCTTAGTCCTCAGGCCAGAGGGGGGCATGTAGTATGGAGCCAGCCCCATCAGTTTCCTTCTATATGGCACACAAATGTTATCACTTTCTGTATTCCCATGACATGAAAAGAGAAGCCCTGGGTGAGAACCAGTGGTTGCTTGTCAATCTGGCTCCTCTGTAAGTGCATAGTTTTGAGAAAGTTTAATAAGCCGAATTTCCAATGTTTTACAATTCCACCACCCATATTTCCCATTTTTCCTGAATCTCTCACATTATCTTTTATAAATCAGAATTCTTTGTGAATCACCTTAAGTCCTTTGTGGAGTAAGTCAAAGAACAGATGGATAGATTAGCTAGCAAGGCCAAAAACTACTGAAGTGAGTTACGATGGCAATTAAAATGAACAGATGAATAGATGAACAAAATGTAGTATATATGCACAATGGGATATTACTCAGCCTTTAAAAAGATGGAAATCTTGGCATATGTTACAACATGGGTGAACCTGGACTATATAAATAGAAAGAGAGAGAAGGCAAGAAATTGATCAGCATCTTTTAAAGAGCAGAAATTTAAAATTTTGATGAGGTTCAATTTGGCAATATATCCTTTTCTTGCCCATGCTTTCTTTTACTTATTCAAGAAATCTTTGCCTACCCCAAGGTCCTAAGTATCTTTCCCCTGTTTTCTTCTACAAAGTTTATAATTTCAGTTCTAACATTTAGTTCTGCGATCCATTTGTAGTTAATTTTTGTAGGAAACATTTATTACTTGATGTGTAACTTTGCCTGTCAGTATATAACCACAGGGAGTGTAACTGAGGAACAAAAAGACACATTTCATAGACTGAAAATCAGGACTGTACAGGAAAACTTAGAATTCTTTCTGGGACTCCCTGAATGGGAACATTTCTTTTACTCTTTTTTGGGGGATTAGCACAACAATGTTATTTAAAGATTTATAATTGAATAAATCTTGACATTGTGAACTTCCAGATCATAGAAGTATTGAAAGTTAAACCTGCCTGTGGCCTGGCCTTTTAAGGACTCCCCTCTGGATATTCTGGATTAACCTCCTGGATGTTGAGAAAATGACAACCCTGTTTCATTATCTGTGAAACGGTGTAATCACAGTCAACATGAAGTTACTTTACAGGCTTGTGTAGGCTGAGTCAAAAATCTTATAGAGGGGCCATCAGGATCCCAAATTTAATTGTGATTATTGCTAATTATACTAATTCTCAATTAAAACTGCTGCCAGAAAGCCTGCAGATGACGTCAGTAATAATAAGGGGTCCATTGACTTGTGTGTGTTGTGAGCGTATTAATTGTAATTATTACTTTGGCAGCTGCCATGTCTAACTCCATAGGTGTTTATTCCGTTAGTGATTCATTATTTTCAAAGTATTCTGGCAATGATGAATCTACATTACAGACCAAGGCCCTCCTGTGATGAAATGCCATTATTTTGTGGGGTTTGTGACTCTTCTCTCATGGGAGACAACCTCAACTCATCATGCCCTCAACACATGGCATAGTGGTTTAAAACTTGGATGGGAGAAAACAATTTCAGTTCAAACGCTGTATTTTTTTTTTTTTACCCTGGGAGCAGGTGCCTTCCCATAAATATTTTCCTGAAATGGAAGTTGCCATGGGAAGTGGGTGGGTGGTCTGGATATCAAACTAAGGGCCTGGCAGTCAGGGGTCTGGATCTATCTTTGTGTCTAAAGGCCCAGGGCAATGGCAATAAATACACAAGTCCAAAGGAGTGATGTGGCCCTGAGCCTGAACTCAGCAAAAAGATAAAGAGAACTGCCTTCCAACCACTATTGTTAAACACATAGCACTTTGTATTTGTGACATGCTTTCAACCCTTACTTACTCTCCACTGCAGCCTCATGAGTTCGGAAGGGGCGCTCACTGTTGGCTCACAGGGAAAAAAACACTTGCAGGGAGGAGGTTATGGGCCTTCCCCCCTCTGCTAGACCTTTTCAGCTGGTCTCCACTAACATTTTGAATTATGAGTTTTTAGGGGTCAGAGGCCCTAGCTCTTTAGTTAAGTTTTGTTCCCCTTAAAACTTTAATATTAAAAATACTCAAAAGTAAAAAAAAAAAAGTATAATAAACTCCCATGACCTCATCTTCAATAATTTCAAAGTCATGACCAATCTGATTTTATCCATACCCCACCCACATGCCCCCACCCCACTTCCTCCAACCCTGCTGAATTATTTTAGAGAAAACCCCAGAACTCATATTTTTTATCTATAATTATTTTCAGATTTATCTCTAAAAGATAGGGATTTTCTTCTAAAAGGGAAATTATCACACCTAAAAAAAAAAATAATGTATATATAGTCAATTTCCCCAGTAATAAATATTTTTCTTCAGTTTCTTTATTAGAATACAGAAATAATCAAATTCTCCAAAATACAATGGGTTGACATCCTTTGAGTTGGAAGGGAATAGAGTTCTCGTGACAGTCTTGCTTTTGTTTGTCCTTGCATTTATTTGTCTGAGAAAAACTATTTCTTAGAGCTTTTTCTTATATTTTGTTGACTGATTCTCCATAGTATTTTTGTTAATAACTCATTTGCCCCATTCATGGGCCCATTTGTTCATTAAAACTTGTAAAATTGTTGGGCCTCCCTGGTGACCTAGGGGTTAAATTTCAGTGCTATCACTATAATGGGTTAAGTTCAATCCCCTGCCAGGGGGCGAACTCATATGGCACAGAAGACCTCTCCTGTCTTGCCTGCTGCTCCCCTCAGCAGTGTATTTCAGTAGATCCACCTGTTCTGCTCCCCACTCTGTCTCTGATGAACCCTCTTCTCCCTCCCCCATACCTCTGGCCCACAACCCAGTTCTATTCAAAAAAAAAAAACAAACAGTTGCAAAATGGCAATATGCTGGCAAAAACTAGCTGTAATACTTCTACGAAGAGAATGTTCTCACTTAACTTTTGGCTACTCAGTGATATAATTCATGGATTGGAAAATTGGCTTTTAGTTTTTCCTTATATATTATCAAAATATTGAGTTAGCTCTCTGGTCACTTCCAAATTTATCCAATTAAATTTTTTTTCAATATTTATATGATTTTATGAGTTTATATGTTTGTTTGTTTTACTTTTTTGGAACTGGTACTGTTGATGCTCAGGTCATCTCATCTTTGACCAGTGGCAGCCCTGTCAAGTTGGTTGAGTCTCTTTGACATAACCCCTCCTTAATTTCCTAGGGCTGCTATAACAAAATATCACAAACTAGGCGCCTCAAAACAACAGAAACTTTTTGTCTCACAGATCTGAGGCTAGAACTCTGCAATCAAGATGTTAGCAGGCTTGACTTCTGGAGACACTGAGGAAAATTCTGCTCTTCTTTGTCACGGTCAATCCATTGTGTTCATTCCCTCTCTGCAGCTATATCTAAATTTCCCTCTTTTTATACTGACTCTAGCCATTCAACGAGGAGACACCATAAGCCAGTACCATCTGATTTTAACTTGATTACTTCTCCAAGAATCCCGTTTCCAAATAAGATCATATTCACAGGTACCAGGGTTGAGGCTTGCTTTGTTTGTTTGGAGGGGGAACAAGACACAATAGCAATTGTCTTGGATGTCTTACTGCTTTCTGCTGAGACAAAATGTTGCAGACTCAGAATCAGCTCTCATTCTTTCAAATTGGAAGTATTTAGGGACCTGTCTGAGCACGAGAAATGCTCATTTTTATTTAGTTAACCATTACTGCTTAGGCCTTAACAAGACAGAAACTAGAAATGCTTTCACGTTTTCTGAAATAAAGCACATTACAAATTCATAACTCTTACTTCCAATTCAAATTCAGGACCCAAGATTTAATCCCACCAAACCATTACCTACTTCTCCTCTGCCCTAAGGGAAAGTCCTGGTTCTCAATGACACAGCACGGTTAATTACACTTTTACTTTCCCATCACATACACACACACACACTCACACACACATATGCACATACACATGCACTATCTAAACTAAATCTTCCAACAACGTGATTATTGAAAACAATTTCATTTTTAAAACATTATTCTTGCAAGTCCTTTGTCCTAAGAGTACATCCCACTCAGCATGTAGAGTGAAATTACTGCACATTGATGTTGTGAAATAGTTTTTCTATGTTTGGTTAGGTCACTAACTTGATGCATAATCAGGTTCATTTGTGTCCATTTATTTTCAATTTTTAGGGATTGTCTTTTTAAATGTGGCCCTTTAAATGTTGTCCTTATAAATAATGCACAAGATTTTTAGAGCTTCAAAGTCTAAGCTATAATACCAAGATTATCATAGGAATCTCACTACTTTCTACCTTGTCCCTCCTTGAGAGAGAGTCATTTAAACTTTATTTTTCCTTCCACTTTTGCAAATTAATCTTGTTTTATGCAGTCTTGTTGAACTCACTTTTGCAAATTAATCTTGTTTTATGCAGTCTTGTTGAACTCATTATTAGTTCTTTTGGTAGATTCCTTAGGATTTTCCTTGAATAAGACTATGACTTGCCTTATGATATGTATTACATGTGTTGATTTTCAGATGTTAAACAAGGCTTGCATTCCTGGGGTAAATTCCACTTGGTAATGGGATATAATTCTTTGTATCTGTTATTGGACTAATATGCTAGTACTTCTTGAGGATTTTCATGTCTTCATTCAAAAGCGATATTGATCTGCAGCTTTCTTAAGACATGTTTGTCCAATTTGGGTATACAGGTAATACTGATCTCAGAGAACGAGTTAGGAACTATTCCCTCTACTTTAAATTTTTTTGAATGAAATTTCCATCTTTTACTATACATACCCCACATAATATATATGATAAAGCTTTATAGCACATATTTGCATATGTGTGTTGTCATTACAGTTTATAGTTTTACCATATTCTACTGAATGGATTGTTTTTATCGATCTTTATTCAACCTGCTCCTTACTTCTTATTGGTAGGCTTTTTATTTGTTTCCAGTTCTTTGCTCCTAAAAAAATTTTTTCTTGCAATGTTTCCTTGAAAGACTCCTGAAAGTCTTGGAGAGACTTTCACAGGTTTATGGATAATGTTGCCTTTCTTTTATTTTTATAGACCAGAAGGCAGTAGACATGCTAACTATCCACTGTGTAAAGATGGTAGCATAAGTTTGCATTTCCCTTCCTTTGTATTTCATTTCCTTGGCAGGTCAGCTCTGCCAAATGAACTGCACTCACTTCACACATTTAGATTATAATGTCTACTTTTTTCTTATTAAAAAATTAAATCATGAAGTCTTTAAAATATAATTTTTAAACCCAAAAAGTAACATAACAGTCACCTTGTACTTACTACCCGATCTAAATTCCTAACCAAAACACATTTTTTTTTTTATTTTTTATAGAGGCATGTTTTTTTTTATTTATTTATTATTTGTTTGTTTGTTTTTTTATACATGCACTGGGTACAGTCAGAAGCGTGGGAGGGTGAGAGAATTCACCAGAGCCAGAGCGGGGAGCAGAGCAGGCAGAAGGACTGAAGTACACTGCTGAGGGGAGCAGCGGGCGGCAGGAGAGGTCTGCGCGCCATGTGGGACCCTCCTCTGGTGGCCGGGGAGCAGCCGGGGATTGAACCGGCGCTGCAGAGGCTGCGGGCAGCTTCGCAACCCAGGCTCAACCGCTGCGCCACCGGGGAGGCCCAAAACACATTTTTAAAAACTAAACCTCA
>NW_023603692.1:0-6056 GCF_014898055.3 Talpa occidentalis | reverse complement strand
TTTTAGAACCCTATATAATCATTATCTTGTCTTCCCCAAAACATATTTTTCCCTGATACTTACTTCATCAGGTAATTTTATCTTTTTACTATGATCACTCTTGCCTCCCATAGATGATCACAATGAGACAAAGGAAGGTTGTTATTGTATAAAGCACATCATGAGTATGCAGCTATAGTGACATGGTTGATTCTGAAAGTACTGGATGATCTGAACATCTTAAGATTATTTAATATCTCTGTTTCACCATGGTGAGCATTACTACTAATAGTGTCCCAATAAAGTTTCTTCACACTCCATATTTTCTTTATGTTATTTCCTATGTTGCTGATATGACATTTATTGTATTTTTTACTGTTAGAAATTATGAATTTGAATTAAGGCATAAAACATGGACTTTTATGTTTAATGACATCAAATTTTAGCAAAGTATATACTTCATATAGTTGAAGTCATCACCTTGGCAATATTGATGTTCATTTTCTTTTCTATTTTATGTATTTGCCTGATGTGACTATATTGTCTTCTTACAGATACAATAGCCACTATTTTGGCAGTCTTCTGCATTTATCTGGTCATATTTTATATGTATGCATTTCTTATCAGCATTTCCACGTCTGGGAATTTGGAATCTAGAAGAGAAAATATTTTCCATTAAATGGTGAATTTGCTCTAAATATTATTTGATTTTTAAAATCCATATTAAGGTAGCTTACAAAAACAGAAATGCAGATTTTCTAGTTCATTGGTAATCCAAATAATAAATATATTATCTTTCAAAAATTAATATTGAAGCTGGAATTGAAAATGTGCCAGTGTCTTTAATTCTGACTAAAATTTCAGTTACCTCAGGAAATTTCAGCATGTCTTCCATTTTCACTGGGGGTTACAGATTAACTTTGTAAATTAGCATTTTGATAAACATAAAACACATTCTACTGTTTAAATAGTACAACAAAATTATTATTAATCATAAATAATAACTGAGTCTCCTCGGAAAAATTTTAGCGTGCTCTTTCAAGAGTAAAACTCATTATTCTCATACTAGTAATATAGACAATTATTTCAAATGATCAGATAATAAGGGAAACAAAGTAATTCAGGAAAAGTCTCATGAAAATGTGCTATATATTTCCTGAAGCAGGGCACGTGATTGCTATATGAAAGGGTAGTAATAGAAATGAATATGCAATCATTGAAAATTTTGGGGGGATCTGAAGTTTAAATTTAAAGACTGTGTTGGAAAATCATGTCCTTTAAATGTGGGAATATTGAAAGGAAATGTGCATATTTATTGATAAGATCTCACAGGAGAGTAGTGTATTTTAATTAGATTTCTCTACTTGAAGATTTATTTGATATTAATTTATTGTTAAATGTCAAGGGAGGAAAGGTAAGAACAGATCAGTGTAAGACAGTATCTCTAGTAAAGATGTTCTAAAGTACCAGACACTTTCCATATGCTGAAATTTTTTATTAATATATTTTTTGCAATTACTCTGTGAAATAGGTTCTCTTTATTCACCTTATTTTTTATGAAGGATGGAAAAGAAACTGAAACAGATAATGCTTGAATAACAACACTAACAGTACCCTAGTAGCAGAGCCAAACATCAATCCAGGCAGTTTAGCTTCAGAGCCTATGCTATTAGTACTTTCTGCAATTAAAGTCCAAATAACCAAGGTATTGCTATTCAGCATTTCCTAGAGACTTGTAAACATACTTTTATAAACATGGTGATCTATATGATCACATTGGGAACTACATACATATAGGGATGGTTTTGTGATAAATGAAGTACAAAAATCAATAATAAGATTTTGGTTTAGAAAAAGAAAGTATCAATTATAAAACACAAAACACAAAAATAAACATGGAGATAAAACTATAAATGATACAGTGAATTATAATCTTACTTTGTAAATGATGGAAAAAGAAGTTCCATTTATTTTGTGCAAATATCTTGCTAATATGTTTGGCTATGGGGCCTCCCTGTTGGTGCAAGGGGTTAATAACAAAGCAACCTGTGACGCTATCTGCAGCCACTATAGCATGATTTCAATACCCAGCCAGGGAGCTACCCACATGGTGCAGTAGACTTTTCCTGACTCACCCACTGCTCCCTGCAGCAGTGTACTTCAGTCAATTTGCCTGTACTGTTCCCCACACTGTCTCTGGTGAATCCTCTCACCCCTCCCCCCACACACACCTCTGGCCTGTACCCAAGTTCTTGTATAAATAAATAAATAAATAAATAAATCTTAAAAAATATGTTGGCATGCATATAGCTTAGCCTCACCTTCCTTAAACATGCTCTTACATTAGCTTATAGTGTGTAGAAAATCATCTAACACAGCCTCTTTTATAAAGTGTTGAATATCTCATGCAATTTTGTTGCCACTGTTCTGCAAATGAGAGTCTGAGGAGCATGGTGTTGACCCCTGAGATGACCCAGCTGACTAGGAGTAGCAATTTACTTTGCTGCCCACATCATGAGAGTGTCACACCACATGTCAGCAGCGGGGAAAGAGAAAAACTCAAGCTTCACAGTATGTTGGTACTAAACCTCCATGATATTCACACTATAGGAAAAATTGAGAAATGTTAAATCATTCAGGAACTGAATGTTAAATCATTCAGGAACACAGTACAACATGTGGTAGGCATAAGGGCACCTGATATTGAGATATTGGTCAGGTGATTCAAAAAGATAACATTGTATCAAATTTTTAGCCATTGCTACATGCATAGTTTGATAATAAGATGGTTAACTTCATACAATATTAATTGTTGACAAATGTCATCACACATCCAAGGAAATTTTTATAAGGATTTTTGACTTTTTCCTATCTTCTAAGTAAGGGGTCAGTCTTATTTTATATTTGAAACCATTTACTTTGGCCAATTTAATCACCACTAGTCAAACATTCCTTCTGTCCACACCACATTTAATTATTGATGGTCTGATTTCACAATGTATGAGAAAGTCATACATGCCTTGGTGAAAAGATTTGCATATTGGCTTGAGGTATTTTATCATAGTGCAATGGATCATAAAGTATATTATAATTAATTTTATTAATTTTTTCTGTAAAATGCAATTGTATGCCTCCCACTTCTAGATACTCTAATGAAATCAACTGAGTTGAGGTCAGTAATCATTGAGAAAGTATTCAATGATTGATTAATGTCTCCTAAAATGTAGGTCTCTCCAGATAGAATGTGCTGATATCTGGAAATAGTTTCTTTGTAAATGTAATTAAGTAAGTATCAAAATTAAGGTAAATATAAAGGTAAAATATTATTGGATTAGGACCTAAATCCAATGAGAGTGTCATTAGTAAGAGAGAAATGGACACAGGAAGAAACAATGAAGACAGTGTGAAGTTGGAAGAATATACATGCATCATGTTAGGGAGAGCCAGCATCTCTGTAGCTCAGATAATTGAGTATCTTCCATTTTCACCAAAGCTTGTAATATTTCCTTTACATATTGATATTTTGGAAAACAGTTTCTAGAGCGTATACAGTGTAACATAGTTGTGTTTATTAATTTTGTCCCTAGAAAATTTCAGCTAAATTCTTTAACAAAAGGAAATTTCAAAGAAGCAAAGCTACCAATATGCTGACTTCAGACTTCTGACTTTTCAAATAAATTTCTATTGCTTTAAGTCACACAGTTTGTGACTTATAACAAACACAAACACTTGTGATAAATAAATGCAAAGTACACTAGGAGAGTCCCTGAGAGGGCTAGAGGACACTTTAAGAAAACTGTACTCTCCTTGAGAGTACATGTCTTGGAGTCAAACAATCCACATTAAAATTAAAATGACAAGCCTGATATGTACTCATGAAATCTCCGAAAAATTGTATTCAATTACCTTTAAAATATTGCATAATGGTAGTACCTCAATCATTCAATGTATAAGCAATCTAAGTCATTTATAAGCAATCTGAGTTATTAAAGTTAAATTTAGCATGATACTATAGTATACTATAGTATCATCTTTCACTTCAATCTTCAATTTATCCTTTTTTCCTGGTTGATTTATTACAAATATATTAGTTATATAATCTCACTTCTGAGTATTTGCACAGTAAATCGTTAGATTTGAAAAATATAACAGGATTCTGGCCTGAATTTTAAAACAAGAGACTTACTTGTCCAGGATAATTTCTGTACCATCCAGCCAAACCCATTTTAATTGTTCACGGTTGTAGTGCAACCTGATGAAAACTTTCTTTGCAAAATTTCGCATTGCATCATTGACAATTTTATTAAAAATTTCTGCAAATAAAAAAAAAAATAGAGCATAGAACTTCCCAAAGAAAGAGGATGTAAATGTTTAAATATCTTTCACTTACAGACTTCCCTATGACTCTGTTCTTTTTTTTTAAGATTTGTTTATTTATGCATACAAAAATTGGGGTACATGCCAGAGGTGTGGGAGGGGCGAGAAGATTCACCAGAGACAGAGTGGGGAATAGAAAGGCAGATTGACTGAAATACACTGCTGGAGGGTGCAGTGGGCAAGTCAGGAGAGGTCTGCAGCACCATGTGGATAGCTCCCTGGCCGGGGATTGAACTCTTGCTGCAGTGGTTGCAGATAGCTTCATAGGTTGTGTCTTAACCCCTTGCACCACCAGGGAGGCCCTAGACTCTTTTTTTTTTTTTGTTTGTTTGTTTGTTTGTTTGTTTTAAATTTAAATTTTATGTTTATATTCCCCATACACTTACAACCCCCTTATTTTGACCCCAACCCCTCGTTCCCTGCCCCTGAGCCCCATAGAGTGTCTCTGGTTCATAGTTGTTTGTTGATTTTGAGTTTTACTTTCTTATAGTTATTCTTTTTCTGGTCTCTTATTTAAGTTTTCTAGATTCCTGCCATGAGTAAGACCATCCGGTATTTTTCTTTTTCTTCCTAGAATCTGTTTTATTGTATGTAAAGCATCTGGGAAGAATAACCTTAAGTCTTTTAGCCATGTGATTGGATGCCAACTGCTAATGATTCCTTTATTCATAAGAAATATTTATTTTTCTGCATTATACTTTAATCATTGTCTTTGGGTGGTGGTGTAACCCAAAAGCTAGCTAGATTAGGGTCTGAAAATAATAGAAGAATATTAATTAGCTTATATTAGAAGTATTGAGACATGTTACAAGATTGGGATTTGGGGTCAAAGGGAAAGAAAGAACAAGGGTTTTAACATGTCTTGTGATACCCATTCTGGTTTTCAAAGGGATTGTCTAATAAGTTAAAAATCTTAAAAAAGATTTTGGAGTGAGAGGTGGAGGAGATAAAATGTGTCACAGGAACATTAAACAGCAATTTGAGAACTAAAGACATGAAGGAGCACAGGGTCCTTCATGAATGTAAAGAAGGTCATGACTGTGAGCCCAAGGGCAAGCTGCTCTAGAGCAGGTGCTGGGGTGGGTGGGGTCCTGGTAAGAATCAGTTTAAAGATTAATCAACAGAGTATTTGAAATTTATCCTAAGAACTGAGAGAAAGTCTTTCAATTATAAAGTTAGCATTCAAAATTAGTCAGATTGTAAAGTTTCCAATGACTCTCATATAGCAGATGCTGTAGAGGAATATAAATCTTGATGATAATTGTAATTTTTAAATTTTAATGAAACAAAACTCAGTTACATTTAAGAAACAAAATCTATCCTTACCATCTCTTCTTCAGTATCCACTTTAAGAAAGTTTGAATTTAAACCAGTGCAATGGCTAGAACATTGATTCCAAATGTTCTTGTTTCTTGACAAAAAGTAGCAGTTTTCTCCACGTTGATACCAGTCATTGGGACAAGTAAGACATTTCCAAACTATTAAAAAAGACAGAATATAACTGAAGGTCTTCCATCAGTGCTTGTCACATCCATTAAGTTTACAAAGCTAATCTACCCTCTGCAAACAACATCTTTGTTTTATATTATACTTGTATGCACTTATATTTAATTTCAGATATCTTACATTAATAACTCATCTCATTGGGCCTCCCTGGTGGCGCAGCCGGTTGAGCGCAGGGCTGTAGAGATGTCTGCAGC
>NW_023603691.1:0-6058 GCF_014898055.3 Talpa occidentalis | reverse complement strand
CAGGTGCCCTTCAATGTTCAGGACCCAGAAAAGTTGAAACATTACCATTTCTATACACATTTGAATTATCTTACAGACATGATGATTATTATAACATGATTCTTAAATAAATCTGGTAAAGGTGATTATCTTCAATTATCTCCATAAATTCAGTGATGAGGTCAAGAAGACAGAAAAAAGAAAGTCAAACTTGCCATATTCCAATTATTTTTATCATATACACACATTAAATAAGAGATCTATGGTTCCATCTCTTTAGATGAAACTTAGCTAGGCTTGTTGCAAAATGGCCATAAAAGAGTGCTTCCTGATACCTTTTAAATGCATTTATTCACATATTTGTTTATTTAGCAAAGCACTCAGCTAGGGGTTTGTATGTGACCTGGCCAAAATAAGCATGACCATGTCCCATAAAATTATAGTTGTTGTGTTTTCAGTGACCAAAAGGAATTGGAAATCTATCTTGACAAATGAGATAAATCATTATTATTTTAGCCTCATTCATTGCCATAGATGAGAGGAGATGTGACATAGAGAAAAGGAGGTATATCACAGAAATGTGGAGAGGTGGGATGAAAGGAATCAAAACATATAGCACTAAAAGAGCTCAGAGATGGAATGCAACACTTTTGCATGTATTCATTTTTTTCCTGTCCAATGTGATGAGTCTTGGCTTTCATATTTCCTTTAATATCTTGTTTTTCATTTAAGAGTTGTGAAAACTCATTCATGAGTTCTTAGCATATTTAACAGAAACGTAGTCCTTCTACACATACCAGCAGAATTGAAAACTGGTTCTGAAATAAATATATATACACACATGTTCACAACACTAATTTTCACAATTGCCAAAGGGTAAAAACAGTCTAATAGCTATCACAGCTAATAAGACACAGTTAGAAGACATAAGTCACATAAATGACTGACTATTTTCTGGAGACTATATTCTGTTTTGTTTTTCTATTTTATTTATTTTTATCCTTGTGCTATTTCATGCTTTATTAATTATTGATGTTTTACAGTAATTCCTCACAGGAAGATAAAGTCTTTCAACTTTGTTCTTTTTAAGGATTGTATTGCCTATTCTGTGCACTTATCAATAGCTGTGCATAGATCTACATCTCTGTGTCTATCTATATATAGCGTATAGCACTTGCATTTCTATATAAATTTTGGAATCAACTCCAGTTTTACAAAGTACTATGATGGTATTATTATTCATACTATATTGAATCAATAGAACTTTTTGAAGATAATTAACACCTCAACAAAATTGTCTTCCAATCTGTGAACATGGTATTTTCATTTACTTACTATTTTTGTCAGCAGTTTTTGTAGTCTTCAGTGTATAGAACCTACATATAATTTGTTAAATTATTCCTAAATATTCTGTTTTTATCAAATTTTATATTGTGTGTCCTATATTTATTGAATTACATATTTTACTCTATTAAATTCATGAATATGCATATTTTTACTGCATTTGTTCATCTCATGAGGTAGATATGGTACTATTCCCATTTCCAACATGTAAACTGGGCTCAAAGTAATGAAATAAATATTTCACATATTTATACATAGAGCTATAGGTAGGCTTGAATTCATAACACTCATTGGTCATCTCCAGAGGATACTTGCATGGTTTTCCTTATGAAACATTGTAGGAGAATAAAAGACAAAACATGATAATAAGTACAAGCTAAGTTTATAGATTCCTTGAAAAAAGGTGAGAAACTTTCTTTTGGCGTCTAATTTTTTATGAGATTGCAGCCAAATCACCTGATAGAAAGTTGAAGAAGACAGAATGAGTGAAGAGTTGTTGATACAAGCACTTCAGAGAGGAGAGAAAAGGTGACTAGAGATATACAGTAATGTTGAAGTCTAGTCAATATTGACAGCACAGTTAAGGTTACAAACAATGACTTTATATGTATTGGTACAGGTTGGATTTGGAGAAGACAAACTGCTCTTATCTGTGGTTGGAAATGGATCAAAATTATTATTCAAAATGTATGAGGTGCGTGGGGGGGGTGGGGGGAGGTGAGGGAGGGAGATGTCAAGCCTTCTGAATATATTCCAGGAGGGCAATGAAGTCAAACTAGGATTATATACAAATGGAAAGAAGTTGAGAGTTATGGGGCAGAGAGTTCAGTGGAATAAATTTCTCAGTGAAATTGAAGAGCCAAGATGATTAGAATGTGTGAGCAGAACAGAGACTTTCTGAAATGGCCTGAGGCCTTTGCATAAGATTTTAGTTGATTGCAATGTTTCACAGTAATTCCCAAAAAATGACACTTCCAGTATATGATTGTGGGAATTGCTAACTGAAATAGATAGAATTTTGAAGTTCGAAATGTCCCAAAGTTAAAGTATTAGCTATGTGGATGCTAAAGTAACCCTAAAATATGGAAGAACTTGAAGAGAAAAGGAAGAAGATGGGCTCAATGCCAAAACTTTCAGTAAATGTTGATAGTGCCCAGGTAGTCATAAAATGTAAATACAATGAAAAGGAAAATTTATTAGACTTTCTGATTCTTAAAATCAAGTAGAGATTTGATTCCTTAACAAAAGTAGGATATTGACCTACACAGAGAATTGGCACCAAAATATACAGTGAAATTTCTGTAAAATATGTTTTATATACCACTGTTTTTCAAAAGTATTGCCTGTAATAACTCATTACAATGTTTGTAATAAAGAGGTATATGTGTGAATGTACACAACTTAGTCTTAGATGATATAACAAATCTCCAGGTTGCCTAATTATTCTTCTCTTCTTATTAAATACTTTTCTATAAACATAATTTGACTTGAGAAAATACATATAACATGGCATGGCTAGAACAATAACTTTACAGTTGGAGTTTACAATTGGAGTTAAAATCTTATATTCTGTTTCTCTAAGAACTCTTGGAGTTTTCACACTATAAATCATTAACAATAATGAAACTAGTTGCAGCTGGCATTTTATCTCTGAGGATCAAATGGGAGGATGAATTTTATGGTTAAAGCTACAAAGGAAGTGACAACAAACTTCTGACTGCTTTAATGAAATGCATATAGATCTTACATCTACATTAGCAGGAAAACTAAAACAAATTTTGGTGCCTAAAGGAAATACTGCTTTCTCCAGCTGCTTGAGTTGAGTCATTACCTCTGAGAGAATGTATTTGCTGACAGGGGATATATTGACTGCGTTCACTATGTGCTTTGTGAGAAAGCCAAAGTATATTTCCTTTTCAATGTAGCAGTCATGGAATCAAGAGAGTTATGCTGTATTTATACCATAGGACATATTTTTCAGTATGTCTAGTGTTAGTAGACCAAATCAGCCTCTAGGTTTCTGTTTGCTTTCCTGAGAAATCAATAAAATCAAGTAGTGATGGAAATACCATCTGCACAAATCTTTCAAGAACAGTCTCATAATAGCATTAAAAGAAGTACAGTGATTTAATTTCTTTGAACACTATAATGTAACAAGTATTTGGGATAACATATGAGCATCTAGAAGAGTTACACTTATAGAAAACCATGACTAGATTGTAGTAAAACACACTGAATGATAATATCTGAACAATGATTTTATAATATGGTAATGATTGGAATCAAGCATGGGAAAATCTGTGATAATTCAGATACTTTTACAAGGCCAACATAATCTTGATATTAAAGCTAACAAAATATCTCCAAAAGAACAGTAAAGCCAATCTCTTTTATGAACAAACATGAAAACTCTAAAGAAAATAAAATCAAACAAAATATATTGATATGTAAGAAAAAGCTATTACATTGTAACTAGATAGATTTTATTACAGAAGTAAAATATTGATTTAACTTTTGATAATAATTATAATTCAACATTTAAATGAAAAGCATTTAATCACCTCAATAGTTACAGAAAAAATATTTATACCTGTTCAAATACTTAGCAAAAATTCAATTAAACATGTTAAAAATTTCTACACAAAACAAACATTATTGAGACAATTTACAAAAGACGTAAGTAAATTGAGAACTATTTCATATTCATGAATCAGAGATATTCTGATATAAATAATATAAAGATGTAACATTTCCTTTATTTAGGTCTTTAATGTAACCAATTGAAAATCCCAATGGAATTAAAGGCAACTAAAACAGGGTTTACAACATACAGCCTGTGTACCAGATACAGGTGACAGGGGATATATTGTTACCTCTCATTCTTTTACATATTGTGTATCCATTATTTTTGTTTTATCAGCAGAGGTGAATAGTTATGACCAATTCTACATGGCCTACAAAATGAAGAAATATTTATTATCTGTTTCTTTATAGAAAAACTTGGCCAACTCTTGGTCTAGACATACTTAAAAGAGAACAGGGCCTCCCCTGGTGGCGCAGCGGTTGACCGCTGGGCTGCGAGGCTGCCCACAGCCTCTGCAGCGCCGGTTAGTTCCCCTGCTGCCGGCAAGGGTCCCACAAAAAAAAAAAAAAGAAGAACAAATCTGAGGGACTTATACCACTGAATATCAAGACATTATAAAATACTTAAGTAGTTAATAATGCTTATTATTATAAGGGTGACTTAGCATCATGTAATAGACAAACACACACAGATAAATAAATGAATAAAAAATGTTCAGAATCAGACAAAAGCTTACATGGACACATGACTTAATACCAGAGCAATATGCTCAAATTGTGTATTCAGTGAAGGTATCTGGATAAAAAAGAATTTCAACCCATCTCTTATGTACAAGGGCATTGGAGAGTTAAATATGAAAAGTCAAACAATACAGTTAATAGATGAAATCATAGAAGAATATCTTCATATCTTTTAATGATGTAAAACATGGAAAAATGCTACCAATAAAGAAGAGACTATTATATGACATTAAAATTAGAAATATCTCTACATTATGAATACCAGTAAGGAAATAGAGGTGCTGGGTCACAAAACAAGTGTCCATAAATTCATAAAGATTGAAATCATTTCAAGTATCTTCTCAATCATAATGGTATCAATGTAGAGATCATAAAAAAAAGAAAGTCAGGAAAACTCCTAATACGAAATACTCGCAACATACTACTGCATCACATTGGGTTAGCAAGGAAATCAGGGCCTCCCTGGTGGCGCAAGGGGTTAAGACACAATCTATGAGGCTGTCTGCAGCCACTGCAGCACGAGTTCAATCCCCAGCTGGGGAAATACCCATATGGTGCAGCGGACCTCTCCTGCCTTGCCTGCTGCTCCCCTCAGCAGTGTATTTCAGTAGATCTACCTATTCTGTTCCCCATTCCGTCTCTGGTGAGTCTTCTCACCCCCCACACCTCTGGCCTGTACCCCAGTTCTTGTATGCATAAATAAATAAATCTTAAAAAAAAAAAAACAAGGAAATCAAAGGATATATTTTGAAAAATACCTGTAAACCCTCAGAAAGAAGACGGTAGCTTCCAGGACATATGCAACTTGTAGTGGATAACTCAGAAATACAGAGGATCATAAGAAACTACTAGGGGCCTCCCCGATGGCGCAGCAGTTGAGCGCTGGTTGCGAAGCTGCCCGCGGCCTCTGCGGCGCTGGTTCGATCCCGGCTGCTCCTGGGCCACCAGAGGAGGGTCCCACATGGTGCGCAGACCTCTCCTGCCACCCGCTGCTCCCCTCAGCAGTGTACTTCGGTCCTTCTGCCTGCTCTGCTCCCTGCTCTGGCTCTGGTAAATTCTCTCACCCTCCCGCGCTTCTGACTGTACCCAGTGCATGTATAAACAAACAAATAAATAAAACATGCCTCTATAAAAAAAATTAAAAAAGAAACTACTATTAACATTTTTGTGGCAATAATTTGAATAACAGAGAAGCAATGGACTAATTTTTTGATGCATGGAATCTTCTAATACTGAATTTGGATGAAACAGAAAATCCTAAAAACCAATTAGAAGTAAGGAATTTTAAATGTCAAAAAAAAGTCTCCCAAAATACAAAAGCACAGGATGAGATGATTTCATTAGGAAGTTCTACCAAACCTCAAGGAGGAAACAAATACCTTTCTCCAACTCTTCCATAAAAGTGAGGAAG
>NW_023603690.1:0-6069 GCF_014898055.3 Talpa occidentalis | reverse complement strand
CCAGCTCCCCCCAGGGGATTTTGGGAGGGCCACAGTTGGGAGATCTCGCCTGTAGAAACACCGCTCTAAAGAAACACAGGCTAATGCCCCACCTGCCTCTGTGTGCAGGCCCTGGGGCTGAGCCCTGCGGGGAGACATTCCTCCATTTAGCTGAGTGTGTCGAATGGTCCTTGTGTCAGAAAGAGTGGAAGGCACTGAGGGTAGAATGATGGACAAGACCAGCCACGTCGTTGCCCACATAGCTTGCAGTCTCATGACATTAACCAGAAAGAGTCATCAGCTCACGTGAATGAGGGTTAAGGTAGAGGACTGCTTCAGGCATAGCTGGACCTAGGAGTTCAAGCAGCAGGCTCAGGGCTTTATCTTTCCATCTCTAGGCCCTGTTTCTTGCAGGCATGTTCTCTCTCTGGGGTATCCAGCTGTAGGTCCACGTGCGCCAGCATTTCAACTTAAGTAAAACAAAATAGCCTTTCCTTCATTTTAACAGAGCAGACCCAGGGAGACTCTGATAGATCTGTCGGGGTGGGGTGGGGGCACAAGGGTTGGGACGTTCTGATTGGCCATCACGCTCCCGTGACCATCCAGGAGTCCCCTTCTCACACATCTTATGGAGGATTTTTCCCACTGTGACAAGGGGAGGTGCTGGACAGACAGAGGCAAAGATGTTCACTGCTCAGGCAGGGCGTGCATATGGCGCAGGCAAGATAGTTCTTCACCAACAGCCTACATTGAGGGGCCTTTCTCTGTAGTCACTGGGCCTGGGGGAGGACTGGCCTGGGAAGGAGCTCTCGGCAGGCGGAGGTCTGAAGGTGCGGCTGCTGAAGAAAGCTCTGGAGAAGCACGCGGACAAGGAGAACCTGGTCATTCTCTTCACAGACAGGTGGGTGGCTGGGGGCTTCCTGGGCGGTGCCTCTTGGCTGAGAGAATATTCTAAAAGGAGGCCCTCTCTGGACATTGGGGGTGAGGGGGATCACTCTAGCTAAGATTGCCTGCAGTTTTCAGGGGTCTGTGAACCCCAGGAAAGACCCCCTAGTGTTAGTCCATTCACATTCCTGGTGAAAAGATGAGCAGGGATCCTGCCCAGGTGTGGTTAACCCTGCCTTGAGCTGAGAAGGGCACTGGATTGGGGACCCTCTCTCTGCCCAGGGTGGGAGTAGAGACACGGTGGGCAGGGCTGGGGACATTGGGCAGGTCCAGTCCCAAACTGTGGTCATTCCTAGTGCTCACTCCGCCCCCCTCCTCACCCCTGCCCGGCTCTTCCCTCCTCACCCCTGCCCTCTGGGCTTCTCCCTCTGGCCACAGCTATGACGTGGTGTTTGCATCTGGGCCTCGAGAGCTCCTGAGGAAGTTCCGGCAGGCCAGGAGCCAGGTGGTCTTCTCGGCGGAGGAGCTCATCTACCCCGACCGCAGGCTGGAGGCCAAGTACCCAGCGGTATCTGATGGCAAGCGGTTCCTGGGCTCAGGAGGTGAGGAGCCCGGTGGGGAGTGTGTGGAGAGGCGGCGAGCTCCATCCTCTGCCTTCATGAGGATCCACTTGCTGGATGTCCATGGAGCTGTCAGGTCCCACACACAGGATGTCCCGGGTTGACCCATGCTCCCCGCTCCTCCTCACCTCGCCAGCAGCCATGCATCCATCCAGGACAAAACCGGAAGTCCCGGGTCCTCCCTTGCCTTCCCCTCCCCTCCCAGCGCATATGGGAGTCATGTTCTCAGAAGGTCTCGGAAACTCTCTCTGTGTCCACACCCCACCCACCTGCTCCTTGCTGTCTGCACTTGCCTCCTAACTGCCCTACCAGCCTCTCCTCCTTCTAGTCCATTGTCCAGCAGCAGCCAGATGCAGACCCACTCACGTCACTCAGTGGCTTCCCATCACCTGGAGAATCAAATCCGCAGGCCTCTATCAGCCTTGAAGGGGGCCCCGCCCTGGCAGCCACTCTTCCCTGTTGGCCAAGAAAGTTAGCACAGCCAGATGGCCTGGCCCTAGCCCGGGTGTTCAGGCGTCCCTTGGGGTGCCTCCCCCCCCATGGCTCCCCACCTTCTCCATCTTCTCTCACCAGCAGGCACCGTGGCTGGGGTGCTCTGTGTGGGCTTTCCCCTCCGAGCCCCCAAACACTGTGTGGCCTTGGCCTTTGCCCTTCTCTAGGTCAGGTTTCCTAGACCTCTATTCACGATAACTGTAGAAGAGCGCTCCCAAGCCTGTGTCCCAGCGCCCTGCTCTCCAGGGGGGTCTCATCCCTTCGTTCACTGCCTGTGCCCAGCACTGAGCTGGTGCCCTTCAGTGCGCACTGTTGGTCTTTCTCTCTGGACCAGCTGAGAACCAAGAGGCATTAACGGGCTCTACTTCTAGCTGCTCCACTCATCTAGGGGGACTTCTAAGGGGACGCAGCACTGGGGGTGAAAGTGGGGGGTCCATGAGGAGAGGCTGGGAAGGGACCCCTGACCTTGAGGCCAGAAACTAAGTGTCTGTCTGTGTCTCCCCTGCCAATGCAGGCTTCATCGGTTATGCCCCCAACCTCAGCAAACTGGTGGCCGAGTGGGAGGGCCTGGACAGCGACAGTGACCAGCTCTTTTACACGAAGGTCTTCTTGGACCCCGAGAAGAGGGTGAGAGGCAGAGGGCGCGCCCGGTTGCCCTGGGAGCAGCCTGCCTGGGCCTGAAGCCCTGGGTGGAGCTTCCTTCCAGTACCCCCAGTTGCCCTGGTGTAAGCTGGCAAAGCGGGTATGGGGAAGGAAAGTAGCAGAGGTTGGAGGGCAGGTGCTCCTGGCACAGTGGAGTCCTCTGCCAGGGTGTGTCCCTGCTGCAGCCCATGCCCTCTCTCCTGCAGGATCAAATCAATATCACCCTGGACCACCGCTGTCGTATCTTCCAGAACCTAGACGGAGCCTTGGGTGAGCTGCCCCTATGGACAGGGGATCCTGAGAGGGGTGGTTAGATGGAGATGAGGATTCCAAGCTGGGCCTGAGCCCAAGCAGGAGAACCAGGCTGGCTCTCTCTGCCCTTGAGCTGGAGGTTGCCTGCCCCATCCTTAGCCCCAGAGGCCATCAGGATAGCCTAGAGGAGAACTGTGTGTCTTCCGGGGGATGAGAATAGTGGGCCACAAAGTCAGTCCACAGACTCTGGGGAATACCAAGGCAAGAGGGGCAGCTGCTCAGCCTGGAGGGGGTGCCAGGCCATACGCACAGCAGGTAGTTGGCCCTGCCCTGTAGCCCTGGGAGGCTGCTTCACCTCCTTCCCCTGCCCTCCCACCTCCCAGGTAAGGCTTGGGGGGGATAAGGGGTGGAGGGCGCTGAGGGTTGGCACTGAGCTGGCAGGGAGGCAATGGATGACTTTGGAAGCAAACAATGGCCTTTGAAACCTGCTCTGGGGCTTGTCCCCGTCATAGCTGGTGGTGATGTTGCTTTGCCACACTCTTGCTGGGTGACCTCAAGCAAGTCTCATACACATATAGCCACACACAACTACATACATGCACATATGTACACACAAAAAACACCCGCACACACATACATGCATACACTGCATACATGCACACATACATACACACTACACACACACACACACCTCAAGCTTCATCTTTAGAAAAGAGATGTTGGAGCCGATCACTGATGGGTGATTTTCTGGGGACCCCTTTGAGAAGCTGAAACAAGCTAAGGTTCCTTTCCCAGGAAGGAAACCTCCCACCCTTTTGCCTGTGGTTTCTGGAAGCACAAGAACCTCAGAGAAGAAGCTGGGTCCTAACCACCCCAGGGGCAGGCCAGGAGCTTGCACAGGGGGACTCTGCCCCACGACCACCCACCAGTACAGGCCTCCCAGCATCTTCAGAGGCTTCTGGGCAGGAAAGACCCCTCTGCCTCCCATAACTGCCCCACAGGCTGCTTCCCACCCCATGTCTTTCGTGCAGATGAATGGGGTCATGCCGTGAGAGGGCTCTCACTAGGGCTGAATCACCCTCACATATTCTCAGGGCCCTGAGACCCCCTCCCAGCCCCTGTCCCTGGGGCTTCTCCGAGGGTGTGTGAAGCTGGGATGATTTAGGACACCACCTTCTCCCATCCCCCCTCCAGCTCTGATGAGCAGTCACAGGCAATAGCTGGGGCGGCCTTGGAGGCCATGGTCACACGTGCCAGGCAGGTGCCAAGTGTTTCTGGACACAGAATCCTCCCACTCTCACCTGCACTTGACAGAGGAGGAAACTTAGGCTCAGAGGAGTAAAGTGCCTTCCCAGACCACACCCTGCTGCTGGGGAGCGAGGACATGAGCCCGGCCTGTCAGCCCCTCCACTTGGCCTGTGGGTCTGATGCAGGGCGTTGCTTTCTCACTCCCAGATGAGGTTGTGCTCAAATTTGAAAAAGGCCACGTAAGAGCCCGGAACCTGGCCTACGACACCCTCCCCGTCCTGATTCATGGCAATGGGCCCACTAAGGTAGGGAGGGCCCCAACCTGGGGGGCGAGGGGAGGGGCCAGAGCCCAATTCTACTTCTCCAGCAGCCCCGTAGTTTCTCTTTGAGGCCAGAGCCACCCACGCAGGTCCCGCTGGCAGCCTCTGACCTCACATCTGCACCTCCATCCCTGACCCTGGTGGACAGTGATGCCCGCCCAGCCTGCTGGGCCCCGTGATGCTGGGCCCACATAGGAGGCTGGCATGTTCATCCGGGCCCAGGCATGCCCAGCGTGCTGGGGCAGACTTGTTTCTTCATTCAAAAAGCTGAATGTTTGCACCCGGGTACGAGGCTCAGTCGTGAATGGCACAGACTGGTCCCTACTCTCCTGGAGCCACGGGGGGGGGCTGGGGTGGCCAGACCTGGCCGGCCCTGGGGAACTGGCCCTGGCTCACAGCACACTCCTCAGTCCACATCAGAGCCACGTGGGCAGGAGGAAGGGAGCATGTGAATGCCGATTGCCTCACTCTACCGAGAGCCCCTCGGTTGCAATCTCTGAGGGTGTGGGGCCCAGAAATCTGCATTTTACAAGCTCCTAGGAGATTCAAAGAGGAAGGAATCCCCTCCCCCCCCCCCAGCAGTATTGCTCTCCAGAGGGCCAGAACATTCTTCTCAAGACCTACCCACAATGAAGACATGGTGCCCCTCCCCGCTCCTGTCCTGGCCCAGTGAGGTGTGACTGGGTGCTGGTGGGTGGGGTCCGCCGGCCCCTGCTCAGATCCTACCTCTCCGACAGCTTCAGCTGAACTACCTGGGCAACTACATCCCGCGCTTCTGGACTTTCGAGACGGGCTGCTCTGTGTGTGACGAGGGCCTGCGTAGTCTCAAGGGCATCGGGGTGAGGCTGCAACGCTGGGGTCTCCTTCCCCTGGTGGGGAGGGGCGGGAGAGTCAGCAAGTGGCTATTGTCTTTGGTGGGAGATAAAGGGGTCACCTCCCGGAAGCTTCAGACTGCATGTGGCTCCCACTTCCCACAGATGCCTAAGTTCCAGTGCCTTCTGTCAAGTCCTTGAGGCTCTTCTGCAGCTCCTACCCCAGTGCATGAACCTCCTCATTTATGACTCACTCTAAACCCCACACCAGCCACATGCTGAGAAACCGTCCCTGGCCCCCTGCTTGGAGGCTGGGCTTCTGCTGCTCCCAGACGGGCAGGGACACCCCCTGCTTGGAGCTTCCCAGCCCAGGCCCCTTCCTGGTGAAGTCCACACACCACCTCTGCCTCTGGCTCCCTCAAGCTGCCCTAGGGACTCAGCAGCTGGGCAGTGGCTGGGCACTGCCAGACGCCTGAGCCGTCCTCTCCCTGTGCAGGAAGAAGCGCTGCCCGTCGTCCTGGTCGGCGTTTTTATTGAAACAGCCCACGCCGTTCCTGTCCCTGTTCTTCCAGCGGCTCCTGCGCCTCCACTATCCCCGAAGCAGATGCGGCTTTTCATTCACAACCACGGAGTGGTGTGTGCGTGGAGGGTGGGCGTGCGGCTTGACACCTCTGAGAAACTGACCTAACCAGGTCAGCCAGGCCACGTGGAAGTAGGCGGGGGCTGCAGCCCGAATTACTGCCTTGACTCTGGAGTCAGGCTGGCTTTGAGCCAGAGCACACCCCTTCTATGGGCTGTGTGGCCTTGAGCTTGTTCCTT
>NW_023603689.1:0-6069 GCF_014898055.3 Talpa occidentalis | reverse complement strand
TAGGAGTGGAATTGCTGGATCATATGGAAGCTCTATGTTTAGTAGGTCCAGAAATCTCCACACAGCTTTCCACAGTGGTTGGACCAGTTTGCACTCCACCAACAGTGTAGAAGAGTTCCTTTTTCTCCACACCCTCGCCAGCATTTGTTGTTGCTAGTTTTTTCATATGTGCCATTCTCACTGGTGTGAGATGGTATCTCATGGTAGTTTTGATTTGCATTTCCTGATGGCAAGTGATGTTGAACATTTTTCATATGCCTGTTGGCCATTTGCATTTCCTCTTGAGAAAAGTTTCTTTTTAGCTCTTCTGCCCATTTTTTGACTGGATTATTTTCTTTGTTGTTGTTGAGTCTCATCAGCTCTTTGCAGATTTTTGTGATCAGTCCTTTATCATTAGTGTTGGGTGCAAAAATGTTCTCCCAGTTGGTGGGGTTTCTCTTTGTTTTTGTTATTGTCTCTTTTGCTGTGCAGAAGCTCTTTAATTTGATGTAGTCCCAGCTGTTTATCTTTGTCTTCACTATCACTGCTTTGGGTGATGTGTTTGTAAAGATGTCTTTGATGTGCAAATCACGTAGTGTTTCGCCTATATTTCCTTCTATATATTTTATGGTTTCAGGTCTTATGTCTAGTTCTTTAATCCATTTTGAGTTGATTTTTGTGTATGGTGTGAGGTAGTGGTCAAGCTTCATTCTTTTGCATGTAGCGACCCAGTTTTCCCAGCACCATTTATTGAACAAACTTCTTTGCTCCAATACATAGTCTTTGCTCCTTTGTCAAAGATTAGTTGACCATAAATCTGTGGGTTTATTTCTGGATTTTCTATTCGATTCCATTGGTCTGTATGTCTGTTCTTGTTCCAATACCATGCAGTTTTGATGATTATGGCTTTGTAGTAGAGTTTGAAGTCTGGGAGTGTAATGCCTCCATTCCCTTCTTTTTTTTTCAGGAGAGCTTTGGCTATTCGGGGTTTTTGTGATTCCATATGAATTTCATCAATAATTGTTCTATTTCTTTGAAGAATGACATTGAAATTTTGATTGGAATAGCGTTGAATCTGTATATTGCTTTTGGAAGGATGGCCATTTTAATAATGTTTATTCTTCCAATCCACGAGCAGGGGATGTCTCTCCTTCTTTGTGTCTTCTTCTATTTCTTTTAACAGTTTTTATAGTTTTCTTTGTATAGGTCCTTTACCTCTTTGTTAGATTGATTCCCAAATATTTGATTTTTTTTGTTTCAATAACAAAGGGATGGTTTTTTTGATTTCTTCTTCTTCAGATTTATTGTTTGTGTATAGGAAGGCTACTGACTTTTGCGTGTTGATTTTGTATCCTGCCACTTTACTGAACTGATTGATGAGTTGAATTAGCTTTTCTGTGGAGTTTTTGGGGTTCTCTATGTATAATATCATATCATCTGCAAATAGTGATAGTTTGACTTCTTCTTTTCCTATTTGGATTCCTTGGATGTCTTTCTCTTGTCTTATTGCCCTGGCTAGGACTTCCAGTATTATATTGAAAAGCAGTGGTGAGAGTGGACATCCTTGTCTTGTTCCAGATCTTAATGGAATTGCTTTCAGCTTTTCACCATTGAGAATGATACTGGCTGTTGGCTTGTCATAGATGGCCTTTATGATGTTGAGGTATGTTCCTTGTATCCCAAGAATTTCAAGGGCTTTTATCATGAATGGGTGTTGCACTTTGTCGAAAGCTTTTCTCGCATCTATTGATATTATCATATGGTTTTTATATTTCTTTTGTGATGTGTTGGATAACGTTGATTGATTTTCGGATGTTAAACCATCCTTGTGCCCTGGAATGAATCCTACTTGGTCGTGGTGAATTATCTTATGGATACATTGTTGGATTCTGATGGCTAAAATTTTATTGAGGATTTTTGCATCAGTGTTCATTAGGGAGATTGCCTGTAGTTTTCCTTTTTTTGTTGTCCTTGTTCGGTTTTGGTATTAGTGTAATGTTGGCTTCATAGAACGTGTTTGGTATTGTCCCTTCCTTCTCAATTTTTTGGAAAGATTTGTGAAGGATAGGCACTAATTCATCTCTGAATGTTTGGTAGAATTCATTTGTAAATCCATCAGGTCCTGGGCTTTTGTTTTTGGGGAGGTTTTTAATTACCATTTCAATTTCGCTAATTGTAATGGTCTGTTTAGGTGTTCTATTTCTTCTTTATCTAGCTTTGGGTGATTGTAGAGTTGTAGGAATTTGTCCATCTCCTCTAGATTGTTAAACTTGTTTCCATATAACTGTTCATAGTAGTTACTGATTATTCTTTTGATTTCTGCTGTGTCCGTTGTGATTTCTCCTCTTTCATTGATGATCCTGTTTATTTGTGCTTTCTCCCTTTTTTCCTTTGTGAGCCTGGCTAGGGGTTTGTCTATTTTATTATTTTTCAAGAACCAGCTCTTGGTTTCATTGATCTTTGGATTTTTTTTTAGTTTCAATTTCATTTATTTCTGCTTGGTTTTTATTATTTCTTTTCTTCTACTGGTTTTGGGTTTTTTTTGTTGTTCTTTTCTAGATCTTTGAGCTTCGAGATTAGGTTGTTCTTTGAGTTCTTTCTTGTTTCTTGATGTGAGCTTCTATTGCTATATATTTTCCTCTTATTACTGCTTTTGCTGCATACCATACATTTAGGATATTGGTGTCCTCCTTGTCGTTCAATTCAAAAAATTTTTAATTTCCTCTTTGATCTCCTCATTAGTCCAGTGGTCTTCCAGTAGTGTGGTTTTTAATCTCCATGAGGTAGGAAAGTTCCTTGCCTTCTTTTTATGGTTTATTTCTAGTTTGATGCCTTCATGGTCAGAAAAGATGGTTGATATGATTTTAATCTTGGTGTATCTGTTGATGTTTTCTTGTGCCCCAGTATGTGATCGATCCTGGAGAATGATCCGTGTGCGCTTGAGAAAAATGTGTACTCCGTTTTTTTGGGGTTTAGTGTTCTATAGATGTCTGTTAAGCCCAATTGCTCTAGGTCCTTATTTAGAGCTTTGGTTTCTTTACTTATTTTTTGTCTTGTTGATCTATCCATTGTTGATAGTGGTGTGTTGAAGTCTCCCACTACGTATGTGTTTTCTCTGATGTCTGTTTTCAGAGAGGACAACAGTTGTCTGATATATTTTGGTGCTCCTTCGTTTGGTGCATATATGTTAATGAGTGTTATTTCTTCTTGAAATATTGTCCCCTTGATCATAATGTAGTGACCATTGGGGTCTCTTTTTATCTTTTTGAGTTTGAATCTGTTTTATCTGATATAAGTATAGCTGTTCCTGCTTTCTTTTTTGGCCCATTTGCTTGTAGGATTGTTTTCCATCCTTTAACTTTGAGCCTATTTTTATCTTTTGTAGCTAAATGTGTTCCTGTAGACAGCAAAAGGTTGGTTTTGTTTCTTAATCCAGGCTGCAACTCTGTGTCTTTTTATTGAAGAGTTTAGTCCATTTACATTTAGAGTTAATATTGATATGTTAACATCTGTATTTGCCATTGTGTTTGTCTTTCCTTTGATTTATTTATTTATTCTTTTAATAACTTTTTTTTTTTTTGGCCTTCTTTGTTATTCGTTCCCTCTGAGGTTCTGGCTTTAGGACTCCTTGTAGTATTTTTTGGGTGGGGGTTTTAGTTGCAATGAAATTCCGGAGTTTCTGTTTGTCTGGGAAGGTCCATATCTCTTCTTCAAAGAGGAAGGAGAGCTTTGCGGGATAGAGTATTCTTGGTTGGCATCTGTTTTCTTGGAGTCTGTTGACTATGTCCCTCCACTCTCTCCTTGCCCGTAGTGTTTCTTCGGAGAAGTCTGATGTCAGCCTGATTGGCTTTCCTTTGAATGTTATCTGTTTCTTCCTCTTGCCAGCTTCATTATTTTTTCCTTGTCCTGGATTCTTGGGAGCTTTACTATTATGTGTCTTGCTGTATTTTTTCTTTCGTCGTGGAAGTTTGGTGTTCTTCTTGCTTCTTGTATATCAATTTTCAGCTCCTTCTTCACATTTGGGAAGTTCTCTTCAATTATCTCTTTGAATATTTTCTCTGTTCCTACTTCTCTCTCCTCTCCTTCTGGTATTCCTATAACTCTTATATTTCCTTTCCTCATGGAGTCAGATAGTTCCCGAAGTCTTTCTTCATTCTTTTTCCTTCGTACTTCTCTTTCTTTTTCTGTTTTGGTTCTTTTTATTTCTGTGTCTTCAAGAGCTTATTCGTTCTTCCATTTCATCAATTCTGCTTTCATTGCTTTTCCCAGAATTCTTTAGTTCTTCCACTAATTCTTTGATCTCCTGCATTTCTTTTACTTCCCTCTTTAGGGAGTCAATTTCATTCTTCTGATCGTTGATTATTTTTCCCTTATCATTGTTTTCCTTTATGACTTCTGTCAGTTTTTTAATCACGGCAATTTTAAATTCTCTTTCTGGAAGGCTCAGAAGTTCTTCCAAGTTACTGTCGTTGCAATCTGAGGGCTGGTTTTCTTTTTGTGGTGTGCTTTTTTCTGGAGAGTTGCTAGGTTGCGTGTGGTTCTTCTTCTCCCTACTGTCTGTTTTCTAATTTGCCGTATGCGTTGGGACACTGTGTAGTTGGGACTGGCCGGCATCTTGGGTGAGCTTCTCTGCTCCCCTCTGGTTCCTCCAGGAGTCATCTGTCAGTTTCAAGCAGTCTTATTGGAGAAAGGTCCCTGTCCTAAAATGTCGATGTGGGGACACACCCCCTGTGCGCCTGGTCTGCCCCGGCGGTGGGTTCCTGCTCCCCCTCTGGGCTTGGACTGCAGGCAGAGGGGGTCTGGCGTGGGCGAACTTCCCCCGCTCACCTCTGGCTCCTGAGGAAGCCTTCTGCAGGTAGTCTTTACTGAAGAAATGTCCCTGTTCTAAAATGGTGATGTGGGACACACTCCCTGCGCGTACGGTGTCAGGCACACTCTTCTGCGTGCCTGGTCTGCCCCGGCTGTGGGCGCTCGCTCCCCCTGTGGGCTCAGACTACTGGTCGGAAGGGGCCAGGTGTGGGCTAACTCCCCAGCTGCCACTATCTCCTTCAGGAGCCTGTGCTGGCTACAAGTCGCTAGGTGGCGCCAGAGATCTCTCCTAGAGCCCTTGGGGAGCTGATTTTCCACCCCGTGGGACAGGGAGCAGGAGCGGGGATGGTAGGTACACCTCAACGGCTTGGGGGGTGCTGTGTCTGCCTTTGCCCCACGGTCGTGCGGAACCCACGCCCCTAATTTCGTGCCCCGGGTCTCAGTTCCAAAGCCCTCAGTTCCAGGACGCGGGCTGTAGCCAGATCAGTGGCGCGGGAATGGCGCCTTTTGAATCCCGCTCCCCTGCCTGTGCGCCTGGTTCCTGCTCACTCCGGGAGGGCCTCCGCGCGTCTCCCCGCAAGCCTAGGTCGTCTCCCGGCAAGCCTATGGTCGCAGGCGCGGGGACCTGGGCAGCTGCGATCCGATCCGCGCAATCCGCTCCGCTTTCCCGCGCAATCCCGCTCCGTGTCTGTTTTTTCCGGCGCGCCGCTTCCGCGCAGGCTTACCGGGCGGCCGGGGCTGTGTGCTGGGGCTGGTCTCCTCCGGGCGGGGCTCTCTGCAATGGCGCCCGGAGCTCACCTCCGCGCGGATCCTGCTGGGGGTTCTCCTCAGCTCCCGTTCACAGGGATGTGGTGGCTGCAATAGTTCCTTTCCCTCACAGTCCCGCTTGCTGCGTCCTTTGTTCTTGTGGGCAGTTTTAGTGTGTCGTTTTCCTCCTCTCTGCGGGTCGGAGAGTGCCGCCTCTGTGGGCGGGGGAGGGGAGCAGGGTTCTGCGCTTCCCCTGCCTTCTGGTCCTCTTTTATGGCAACTTTCTTCTTCGGGCAGTTTGCTGGTGTCGTCCGTTTATCTTCCGTGTCACAGTTCTCACTGGGACCTGCCGCTTTTCCTCCCTATATTAACTTTTTTTTAATGGGAGATCTTACTTGCAGCGTCTCCTCGCCGCCATGTTGCTCCGCCCCCCAGATTTATTTTAATATACTGCTAAGGGGAGCAGTGGGCAAGAGAGGAAAGTCTGCTGTGCCATAAGTGGTTAGTTCCCTGGCTGGGATCAAACTCAGGCTT
>NW_023603682.1:0-6086 GCF_014898055.3 Talpa occidentalis | reverse complement strand
GAGAGGAGGAAAACAACAAACAAAACGACCCACAAGAACAAACGAGCGCAGCAAGCGGACTGTGAGTGGAAAGGAACTATTGCAGCACCACACCCCGTGAACGGGAGCTGAGGCGAACCCTGCAGGATCCGCCGCGCGGTGAGCGAACGGCTCCGGGCGCCATTAGAGAAGAACAAAGACCCCGGGAGACGCGCACACAGCCCGGGCTGCGGTAAGCTGGCGCGGAAACGCGGCGCGCTCGGCGCGCTTGAAAAGCAAGTGCAGACCTGGATCGCGGCTGCCCAGGTCCCCGCGCCTGCGACCTAGGCTTGCGGGGAGACGACCTAGGCTTGCGGGGAGACGCACGGAGGTCCTCACTGAGGTGAAGGTCCCTCCCTGAGTGAGCAGGAACCAGGCGCCCAGGCACGGGAGCGGTGCAAAAGGCGCCATTCCCGCGCCACTGAACTGGGCTACAGCCCGCGTCCTGGAACTGAGGGCTTTGAACTGAGACCCGGGGCACGAAAATTCGGGGCGTGGTTTCTCCACGACGGTGGGGCACAAGGCAGACACAGCACCCCAAAGCTGTTGAGGTGTACCCTACCATTCCCGCTCTGTTCTCTGTCCCACGGGTGGGGGAGGCGAAAAACAGCCCCCCAAGGACAATAGGAGAGATCTCTGGCGCCACCTAGCGACCAGGAAAAAAAAAGTCACTAACACCCTATAAAACAGGACATTTCTTAAGACTGCTTGAAAAGGGCAGAAGGTTTCTGGAGGACCCAGTGGCCAGCCGGGAAGTTATTCCACGCCAGGCCCCTTCCGACCAGCAGTCTGAGCCCACAGGGAGCAGGCACCCACGTCCGGGGCAGACCGGGTGCGCAGAAGAGTGTGCCTGAAACCGGAGCGCAGGGACTGCATCCCGCTTCGCCATTTGAGAACAGGGACATTTCTTCAGTAAAAACTGCCTAAAACCAGCAGAAAGCTCCCCCAGAAGACAGAGATGGCTCCTGGAAGAGCCAGAGGGAGCGGAGAAGTTCACCCAAGATGTCAGTCAGTCCGAGCAACACAGTGTCCCAACGCATACGACAAATTAGAAAACAGACAGTAGGGAGTAGAAGAACCACACGCAACCTAAAAACTCCTCAGGAAAGAAGCACACCACAAAAAGAAAACCACTCCCCAGATTGCAACGACAGCAACTTGGAAGAACTTCTGAGCCTTCCAGAAAGAGAATTTAAAATTGCCATGATTAAAAAAGTGATAGATCAGAAGAAGGAAATTGAGTCCCTAAAGAGGGAAGTAAGAGAAATGCAGGAGATCAAAGAATTAATGGAGGAACTAAAGAACTCTGGGAAAAGCAATGAAAGCAGAATAGATGAAATGGAAGAACGAATAAGTAATCTTGAAGACACAGAAATAAAAAGAACCAAAACAGAAAAGGAAAGAGAAGTACGAAGGAAAAAGAATGAAGAAAGACTTCGGGAACTATCTGACTCCATGAGGAAAGGAAATATAAGAGTTATAGGAATTCCAGAAGGAGAGGAGAGAGATGTAGGAACAGAGAAAATATTCATGGATATAATTGAAGAGAACTTCCCAAATGAGAAGAAGGAGCTGAAAATTGATATACAAGAAGCAAGAAGAACACCAAACTTCCACGACGAAAGGAAAAACACAGCAAGACACATAATAGTAAAGCTCCCAAGAATCCAGGACAAGGAAAAAATAATGAAGCTGACAAGAGGGAAGAAACAGATAACATTCAAAGGAAAACCAATCAGGCTGACATCAGACTTCTCTGAAGAAACACTACGGGCAAGGAGAGAGTGGAGGGACATAGTCAACAGACTCCAAGAAAACAGATGCCAACCAAGAATACTCTATCCCGCAAAGCTCTCTTTCCTCCATGAAGAAAGAATATGGACCTTCCCAGACAAAGAGAAACTCCGGAATTTCATTGCGACTAAACCCCCACTCCAAAAAATACTACAAGGAATCCTAAAGCCAGAACCTCAGAGGGACGAATAACAACGAAAGAAGACCAAAAAAAAAAAAAAGTTATTAAAAGAATAAATAAATAAAATCAAAGGAAAGACAAACATAATGGCAAATACAGATGCTAACATATCAATATTAACTCTAAATGTAAATGGACTAAACTCTTCAATAAAAAGACACAGAGTTGCAGCCTGGATTAAGAAACAAAACCCAACCTTTTGCTGTCTCCAGGAAACACATTTAGCTACAAAAGATAAAAATAGGCTCAAAGTCAAAGGATGGAAAACAATCCTACAAGCAAATGGGCCAAAAAAGAAAGCAGGAACAGCTATACTTATATCAGATAAAACAGACTTCAAACTCAAAAAAATAAAAAGAGACCCCAATGGTCACTACATTATGATTAAGGGGACAATACTTCAAGAAGAAATAACACTCATTAACATATACTCACCAAACGAAAGAGCACCAAAATATATCAGACAACTGTTGTCCTCTCTGAAAACAGACATCAGAGAAAACACATATGTAGTGGGAGACTTCAACACACCACTATCAACAATGGATAGATCAACAAGACAAAAAATAAGTAAAGAAACTAAAGCTCTAAATAAGGACCTAGAGCATTTGGGCTTAACAGACATCTATAGAACACTAAACCCAAAAAAAACGGAGTACACATTTTTCTCAAGCGCACACGGATCATTCTCCAGGATCGATCACATACTGGGCACAAGACAAACATCAACAGATACACCAAGATTGAAATCATACCAACCATCTTTTCTGACCACGAAGGCATCAAACTAGAAATAAATCATAAAAAGAAGGCAAGGAACTATCCTACCTCATGGAGATTAAAAGCCACACTACTGGAAGACCACTGGACTAACGAGGAGATCAAAGAAGAAATTAAAAAATTCTTTGAATTGAATGACAAGGAGGACACCAATATCCTAAATGTATGGGATGCAGCAAAAGCAGTAATAAGAGGAAAATATATAGCAATAGAAGCTCACATCAAAAAACAAGAAAGAACTCAAAGAAACAACCTAATCTCGAAGCTCAAAGATCTAGAAAAAGAACAACAAAAAAACCCCAGAACCAGTAGAAGAAAAGAAATAATAAAAACCAAAGCAGAAATAAATGAAATTGAAACTAAAAAACAATCCAAAAGATCAATGAAACCAAGAGCTGGTTCTTTGAAAAAATAAATAAAATAGACAAACCCCTAGCCAGGCTCACAAAGGAAAAAAGGGAGAAAGCACAAATACACAGAATCATAAATGAAAGAGGAGAAATCACAACGGACACAGCAGAAATCAAAAGAATAATCAGTAACTACTATGAACAGTTATATGGAAACAAGTTCAACAATCTAGAGGAGATGGACAAATTCCTACAACTCTACAATCACCCAAAGCTAGATAAAGAAGAAATAGAACACCTAAACAGACCAATTACAAGCAGCGAAATTGAAATGGTAATTAAAAACCTCCCCAAAAACAAAAGCCCAGGACCTGATGGATTTACAAATGAATTCTACCAAACATTCAGAGACGAATTAGTGCCTATCCTTCACAAACTCTTCAAAAAATTGAGAAGGAAGGGACAATACCAAACACGTTCTATGAAGCCAATATTACACTAATACCAAAACCGAATAAGGACAACACAAAAAAGGAAAACTATAGGCCAATCTCCCTAATGAACACTGATGCAAAAATCCTCAATAAAATTTTAGCTATCAGAATCCAACAATGTATCCATAAGATAATTCACCACGACCAAGTTGGATTCATTCCAGGGGCACAAGGATGGTTTAACATCCGAAAATCAATCAACGTTATCCAACACATCAACAAAAAGAAATATAAAAACCATATGATAATATCAATAGATGCTGAGAAAGCTTTCGACAAAGTGCAACACCCATTCATGATAAAAGCCCTTGAAATTCTTGGGATACAAGGAACATACCTCAACATCATAAAGGCCATCTATGACAAGCCAACAGCCAGTATCATTCTCAATGGTGAAAAGCTGAAAGCAATTCCATTAAGATCTGGAACAAGACAAGGATGTCCACTCTCACCACTGCTTTTCAATATAATACTGGAAGTCCTAGCCAGAGCAATAAGACAAGAGAAAGACATCCAAGGAATCCAAATAGGAAAAGAAGAAGTCAAACTATCACTATTTGCAGATGATATGATAATATACATAGAGAACCCCAAAATCTCCACAGAAAAACTAATTCAACTCATCAATCAATTCAGTAAAGTGGCAGGATACAAAATCAACACGCAAAAGTCAGTAGCCTTCCTATACACAAACAATAAATCTGAAGAAGAAGAAATCAAAAAAAACCACCCCTTTTATTATCGAAACAAAAAAAAATCAAATATTTGGGAATAAATCTAACAAAAGAGGTAAAGGACCTATACAAAGAAAACTATAAACACTGTTAAAAGAAATAGAAGAAGACACAAAGAAATGGAAAGACATCCCCTGCTCATGGATTGGAAGAATAAACATTATTAAAATGGCCATCCTACCAAAAGCAATATACAGATTCAATGCTATTCCAATCAAAATCTCAATGGCATTCTTCAAAGAAATAGAACAATTATTGATGAAATTCATATGGAATCACCAAAACCCGAATAGCCAAAGCTCTGAAAAAAAAAAAGAAGGAAATGGAGGCATCACACTCCCAGACTTCAAACTATACTACAAAGCCATAATCATCAAAACTGCATGGTATTGGAACAAGAACAGACATACAGACCAATGGAATCGAATAGAAAATCCAGAAATAAACCCACAGATTTATGGTCAACTAATCTTTGACAAAGGAGCAAAGACTATGCATTGGAGCAAAGAAAGTTTGTTCAATAAATGGTGCTGGGAAAACTGGGTCGCTACATGCAAAAGAATGAAGCTTGACCACTACCTCACACCATACACAAAAATCAACTCAAAATGGATTAAAGAACTAGACATAAGACCTGAAACCATAAAATACATAGAAGGAAATATAGGCGAAACACTACGGGATTTGCACATCAAAGACATCTTTACAGACACATCACCCAAAGCAGTGATAGTGAAGAGAAAGATAAACAGCTGGGACTACATCAAATTAAAGAGCTTCTGCACAGCAAAAGAGACAATAACAAAAACAAAGAGAAACCCCACCAACTGGGAGAACATTTTGCACCCAACACTAATGATAAAGGACTGATCACAAAAATCTGCAAAGAGCTGATGAGACTCAGCAACAACAAAGAAAATAATCCAGTCAAAAAATGGGCAGAAGAGCTAAAAAGAAACTTCTCTGAAGAGGAAATGCAAATGGCCAACAGACATATGAAAAAATGTTCAACATCACTTGTAATCAGGGAAATGCAAATCAAAACTACCATGAGATACCATCTCACACCAGTGAGAATGGCACATATTAAAAAAACTAGCAACAACAAATGTTGGCGAGGATGTGGAGAAAAAGGAACTCTTGTGCACTGTTGGTGGGAGTGCAAACTGGTCCAACCACTATGGAGAGCTGTGTGGAGATTTCTGGACCTACTAAACATAGAGCTTCCATATGATCCAGCAATTCCACTCCTAGGTATTTACCCAAAGGACACAGAAACATCAATTCCAAAGAGCACCTGCACTCCTATGTTTATAGCAGCACTGTTTACAATAGCTAAGCTTTGGAAACACCCAAATGCCCAAAAATAGATGACTGGATCAAGAAGATGTGGTACATATATACCATGGAATATTACTCAGCATTCAAAAAAGATAAACACATGCAATTTGCAGCAACATGGATGGCACTGGAAGGGATCATGCTCAGCGAAATAAGCCAAAAAGAAAAAGAAAAATACCGGATGGTCTCACTCATAGCAGGAATCTAGAAAACTTAAATAAGGGACCAGGAAAATGAATATAGAAAGTGAAAATCAAAATCAACAAAAAACTATGAACCAGAGACACTTTTTGGGGGGGGGCGGGAGGGGAAGGATTGGGGTCAGAATGGGGCGTTTGCAATTGTATGGGGAATATAAAAATAAAATTTAATATTTAAAAAAAAAAAAAAAAAA
>NW_023603681.1:0-6087 GCF_014898055.3 Talpa occidentalis | reverse complement strand
AGGCTGATTTATTTTCTGAATGTCAGTATTTTGTCCCCTGAAAATCCCAGTTACGTTGCCGATGGTGTCCCAGCTTCTGTCCTCGCTAGGAAAATAGTCATAATTGCTTGGATATGCTGGATGCTTCCTGGACATGAGGCACCAGGCCAGGTTCTTTCCATATCTTATCTCTCTGTCTCCCAGCAGCCCGGGGAAGAAAGTACTAAGTCCTCCTGACTTTATAGATTGGGAGCACAGAGCCGGGACATGTGCCCAGGTCACCCAGTGTGTCAGGAGTCAAGTTGGCGTTGGCCCTTGGATCTGTTTGACCAGAATTGGTGCGCTCAGTCATCACCCAGGAACCCCTCTAGGGTTACTCAGGGACATGCCCCCTCTCACCTCCCGGGACCTCTCATTTCACTTGGGCAGCCCGCTTGCCCTTTGTTGATCAGCATTAGCTCCAGTGTTTCCTGATAATAGCACCCTCTCGCTGATGGGGCTATCAGGCAAGGCAGGGGTTTGTCAGACATTGTTTTTAACTAAGTGAACTTTGCAGCAGGTGGTTATTTGGTCTCTCAACAACAGGTTGCCTTCAGGAGCTTCACAGCCTGGGCTGGTGTGGCTGGTGTGGCTGGTGTGCTTCTCTCTTCCTCTGTCCCCTGGGCCTCCCAGGTGCCTTCTTTCCCAGAGCCATGGGTTTCCTTGAAGGTAGACATATTCAGGACAGACACAGAATTCCCCTGCCTTGACCTTTGGTCACCTCTGTCCCCAGGTTAGGCCAAGATCATCCCCAGGGCCTCAGTGAACTTTTTTTCCCAAAAGATTTATTAT
Organism: Talpa occidentalis; assembly: GCF_014898055.3. Lineage (NCBI taxonomy): Eukaryota > Metazoa > Chordata > Mammalia > Eulipotyphla > Talpidae > Talpa > Talpa occidentalis. Next base: position 5,277 of record NW_023603681.1, on the reverse strand, counting down.
GCATACAAGAACTAGGATGTAGGCCAGAGTTGCAGGAGGTAAGAGGATTCACCAGAGACAGAGTGGGGAACAGAACAGGCAGATCCACTGAAATACACCGCGGAGGGCAGCAGCGGGTGAGACAGGAGAGGTCTGCCGTGCCATGTGGGTAGCTCCCTGGCGGGGGATCAAACTCCTGCCACAGTGGCTGGCGAAATCTTGATAGTGCTGAGACTTTAACCCTGCACCACCAGGGAGGCCCTCAGTGAACTTCTCTAGCCCTGTGTCTCAGTACGTGTGAGATGACCATGATTATGACATGAACCCACGAAAGACCCTTTTCATCAGGCTTCTGAGAACAAAACCAGGAAACCTTGGAAATGAGATGTGTCATCTTTGGGGCTGTGGGGAACTATCTTTCTGTGAGCGTTGTCTTAATTCTCTGCGGTTCAAAGCTTCCTCTCCGCCACAGTAAACAAGGACCCTGATGTTATGGAGAACTGAGCTTTCTTCGGTGGTGGTGGTAATTTGTTCTTTGGGGGTTCAATTTGGAGCCTGTCCAGAGATGGATCCTGGCATCACATGCGCAGGCAGGGCGAGGCATGCCGGCCCTGAGCCGCAGAGAGAGCAGGATTGCCGACCACCTTTCCCAAGTAGAGGTTCCAGAGAGCTGCTCTCGCTTACCCTCCTCGCCAGCACGCGCTGACTTCTAGGGAACTCTACACACCTTTCAAAAATTTTTGGTGGTTTTTGGAATAAGAGTCCTTGGTCATGACGGAGAAAGACGCCTCTCCCCTTACTAACTCTATGCAAGTGCTTTTCTGGGGCGCGAGCCCAGATCCGGACAGGTCAGGATGATGCGCCAGGAGGTCATGGTCCCAGGGCTGCCCCAGAGGGCAGGGATTGGAGTTTCGTTCATTGAAAGGTGTTCAGCTCTGTGCCAGAGCCTGGCTCAAAGGTGTTCGGTCCCCCTTTGCTAAATGAATAAATGTAAATTAAAGGAGTTAATATACAAAAGAACTAACATTTTAAACCAGGTTGTCTTTTTCTCCCCTTTGTGAATTGTGTGGAGCACAGGGTCTTTGACAGCCTGGTGTCTTCCCAGAAGACCCCCCCCCACCCCACCCCTTGACCCTTGTCCTCCGGGCCACACCCCAGCCACACGGGGTGCAGTGCCCTTTGCTGACTGCAGCCCTCTTGCACTGGCTGTTCTTTCCCTCTCGGACTTCTTGGTCTCCCTGCAGGGTTTCTGGCTAAGGCCCTCTCTCACCTGGGCTCAACTCGCATGCCACCACCTCTGTGATTCCCTTTAACACTTCCTTGTACAACTTTATTCCTTAACTAAGTTTACTGCATTTGAGCCTGAGTGTCGCTCTGTCTTTCCCGCCTGGCCATGGGCTGCTGGGAGATGGTGAAGTCTTGCGGGTCCCACATCCCTGGCACATTGCCCATGTATCACAGAGCCAGTGCGTGAGCAGAAGTGGGTAAGTGAGGCAGCCGGCAATTACTAATTCTGATCAACGAATGGGCTCAGCCAAAGTCATACAATCGAAATTTGTACCATAGACTCCAGAGGTTGAAGACTTTTGGCCAATGAATTGTCCATGAAATTAAAAAGGATCTATGAACTCAGTTCTGTAGGTAAACACTGTGAGAGATTGAGCTGGGCACAAACATCAGGAAGGCCAAAATTTCTTTCATAATGAAATAATTTATTATTTGTTAACGGTTAAACAATATAGAAGTTTACATATACACAGCAAAGATTTTCTAAAACATGTAGTTCTAAAAATGCATGTGCTAACTGTAGTAAAAAGCACCATTCTCTATGTCTTGACACAGGATTTACATTGGCGTATTTACATAAAGAAATAAACATCTGGAAAGAATTTCACACTCTCACCTGCTGCTCCCTGTCTAGGTTGCATTTACCACTAGGAAGATGCCCCTAACGTTGATGGTTGACAGTATCCCCAGAGCACCAATCTAGGGAATGGGGGGTAAAGGCAAGTTTGATTCTCAGGTAAAAGCTAAAATGAAGAATGTCCCCTCAACCCCTACCCTCCCAAATAGAATAAGTAATCAAAATTAAAAATCTGGGTAAATCTTAAATTTGGTGCCTAACTAATTCTCAGTCTATGATTTTGAGAGAAGACAGATACTCAATTTCTTTAGCTATTCAGTAGCTGAATCTAGCAGAGCCAGGCAAATATTTCTTTCAGAAGAATGTAAGAAAGTTGTCCATGTAACGTTAGTGAAAACAATCATGATAAATCATATATTGCACTCCCACCCCCAGGTATCTTTGAAATCAAAACATCCCATAGTCTACAGAGATCTTATCTGATGAGGAAAAAACATCTCATTTAAAGGGTCTTTTGGTTATCTTCCTCCAGGAAGGAATTTTAAGTGAGGAGTAGCCAGCTACCTAAACATCCAGCATCCAAGAGTCAGACATAAAAAAAGACTGACATGCAAGAAATTGTCTTGGAGTCTTTGACTTTCTGGTGTTCAACACGCAGGGCAGGTAAAGGAAAGACAAACGTGAGAAAAAAGAGAGTGAGTTTTGGGGGAATAAATGATCATAAAGGACAATGAAAGTGATATTCTTGCCAATGCAGTGCAATATAACAACCTAAATAATGTGTGTGTGTATATATACTCTTTAAAAATAAGTTTTCTTTCTTAAGGATGGGGGAGGGGCAAGAAGGAAAACAAAACCCAAAAAGTCCATTAGCAAAGCCACAAGATATCGCTAGCCAATTGTTCTGAGCATCACAATTTACCTAGTCCACATTTCTTCCCCTGCAATTTCCCACCCCCCCCCCCCTTTTAGGATCAGCTCTGGGCCACTTCTGGAATGAAGAGGGGACACCTATGTGAAGTCCAGGTGAGACCTTTGTTACTTTTGATAAAAGGTTAAAGGAAATGCCCACCTTAAAAATAAGCTGCAACCATTCAAGGGGCGGATTGCAGGGTCAGGGCCTACTTAGTTCTCAATTCTGAATTGACACTGAAATTTTTGGTCTTGGGTTGACAGGGAGAAGGAACTAGGTCCTGCTCAAAAATATGATGCTCTTTGAATCATTAATTGGCATTAGATCTGTGACTACAGAAAATTGCTGACAGTCACATCAGCACCTGAAATTCAAAATCTCAGCTTAGCAAAAAACCCAAACAAAAAAATACCCTGGGTGCTCAGCCCACCACTCTAAGCCAGCAAGGTGTGGCTAGCAAGCTGTGTTTTCTGGGATGGCAACAGAAGCACACATATATATTTCTCACTGCATGAAATTAAATTGGACTACGTAGTCTTATATTTTCCCATTTGCATTGCAATGGTATCAATAAGTATAGTTTAGATTTTTTTTTGTTTTTTAAAATCAACTTTCACATAAAAATATGCATGTGCCTATATTTATACACATCTCTATTTACGTACAATTGTCAAAGTCTTAAAGGCTGGGGTTTATATATTTGCCCCCCCCCCCGCTTTCCCCAAACAACCCGAATAGAAATGTTTCTATTTTGCTTAAAAAAAAAAAAAACACAAAACCAAAAAGACTGTACAGCTCAGAACAGTCATGCTGGTGGCTCAGTGAATGAGGACAGATCGGTGAGTCAGGGCTGCCCATCAGCCGTGTGGGGAAGGGGATCAGCTGCCTTAGGGTGAGTTTGCTGGTCCTGGAAGTTAGTTTTGGTTAGAAAGAGGCCTGTCTAACATGTTGACTCGGTCTACCTTGAGCTCTGAAAGTCCTATCCAACCCTGGTGTCAGTTATCACAAGTGCATTAAAAACATAGCTCCATCCAGTCCCACATTTATATGCAATCAAATTGAAAAGGACCAGACAAACAGTGCAAAGGTCAAATAATTACTGTTTTATATTGGGACAGTACATTTCATATTTCAACCAAAAGACAAAAATGTAATTTAACTCAAAGGCACAACAATTAAAACACAGAGAATAATGGCATCTCTTCGATGCCTTATTTCTAAATTAAACAAATACACAAATTTTGTTCCCTTCCCTCCCCCAGTGTAAGCCCACAAGCTTTTCCCAAAGTCTTGAGTTTTCAATGCCTTATAGCATCTAGCATCGTGGACTTGTGAGGCGCTTGAACGTAGCAATTTAACAAAATGCTCACGAGGTGTAGCGAATGGCATCCAAAAGGGACCCCAAAGTGCAGATATCTTTTTCAAACATGTTACAGGCTGAGCTGGCTCTTTGAACACTATCACTCTGCTTCAATTCAGGCAGGCTTAAAAATGCAAAAGGCATACAAGTTGTATTTCAGTGCAAATCTTCAGCTGGTAGTTGGAAAAGATTCCAATGATTAAAAAAAAAAAATCCTTTGTGTCGCCTGTTCCTCCTCCCCACCCCCCAAAGTGGAAATGAAGAAGGAAAAAAAGAATTACAGATGACTTCGGAATCATTTTAGGAATCCACTACTGCCAATTAAATATTTTTAATATATTAAAAATATTTTTAATATATTAAAGAATCATTCAAAAGAAAAGCCAACGCAAAAGTAATCTCGCGTTTCGACTGTTCTTCGTGTGTGGAACGAGCCTGGCAGGGTGTGTCTGGGCTTTCACTCTAGCTGTGTGGCGGTGGAGGAGAGCGGCGAGGCTGGGGTGAGCAGGAGCCGCAGGCCGGCAGGAGCCCAGGGCGGCCGGCACTGCTGCTTCAGCTGTGGAGCCCTTAGGTTGCAGTGGGTTTTAGGAATGTTCTCATCGCTTTGTGACACACACTCTGTTTCAGCGTCACAGATTTTACAAATGGTTCAAATTCAATGAAAAAGATTCGGCAGAGGCTGAAACAGCAAGACCTCAAAAATATGAATGCAAAAATATTAAGGGGGATGAGTCAATTTTGTAGATTCCTACATACAAAGTTTCTAGGACATCTATAAAAGCACAAAGTCATAAGAATTTATTTTCCATTACATTAGTTTATATAAAATGAATAAATAGTATTTATAGATTTAATGTGTCTTATGTACATATACATGTGCTCTGTTTTAGCTTAAATAAAAATGCTACAAAGTGGGAGACCACTTAAGGGAGAAATCATAACCCAAAAAAAATCAGCCTTTGAAACTATCAACCCAAAAGCCTCCATAAAGAAGTTTCTGGGTATATCCAAAAATAAGGAGAGGAATTCTGGTAATTCCGTACCATCCCCTCCTGTCACCTGCAACAGAGCAGAAATGTGGACTTTTCCTCTCACTGGTGGTGGACACTAGCTCAGCTAGTGCCAAAGCTCAGTTATTGCTGAAAGTTAAATAGGAAAATA
>NW_023603675.1:0-6097 GCF_014898055.3 Talpa occidentalis | reverse complement strand
ATTTATTTTTTTTAATAATAAATTTTATTTTTATATTCCCCATACAATTGCAGCCCCCCCATTCTGACCCCAATCCCTCCCCTCCCACCCCCGCCCCCTAAAAGTGTCTCTGGTTCGTAGTTTTTTGTTGATTTTGATTTTCACTTTCTTATAGTTATTCGTTTTCCTGGTCCCTTATTTAAGTTTTCTAGATTCCTGCTATGAGTGAGACCATCCGGTATTTTTCTTTTTCTTTTTGGCTTATTTCGCTGAGCATGATCCCTTCCAGTGCCATCCATGTTGCTGCAAATTGCATGTGTTTATCTTTTTTGAATGCTGAGTAATATTCTATGGTATATATGTACCACATCTTCTTGATCCAGTCATCTATTTTTGGGCATTTGGGTTGTTTCCAAAGCTTACCTATTGTAAATAGTGCTGCTATAAACATAGGGGTGCAGGTGTTCTTTGGAATTGATGTTTCTGTGTCCTTTGGGTAAATACCTAGGAGTGGAATTGCTGGATCATATGGAAGCTCTATGTTTAGTAGGTCCAGAAATCTCCACACAGCTCTCCACAGTGGTTGGACCAGTTTGCACTCCCACCAACAGTGCAGAAGAGTTCCTTTTTCTCCACACCCTCGCCAACATTTGTTGTTGCTAGTTTTTTTAATATGTGCCATTCTCACTGGTGTAAGATGGTATCTCATGGTAGTTTTGATTTGCATTTCCCTGATGGCAAGTGATGTTGAACATTTTTTCATATGCCTGTTGGCCATTTGCATTTCCTCTTCAGAGAAGTTTCTTTTTAGCTCTTCTGCCCATTTTTTGACTGGATTATTTTCTTTGTTGTTGTTGAGTCTCATCAGCTCTTTGCAGATTTTTGTGATCAGTCCTTTATCATTAGTGTTGGGTGCAAAAATGTTCTCCCAGTTGGTGGGGTTTCTCTTTGTTTTTGTTATTGTCTCTTTTGCTGTGCAGAAGCTCTTTAATTTGATGTAGTCCCAGCTGTTTATCTTTGCCTTCACTATCACTGCTTTGGGTGATGTGTCTGTAAAGATGTCTTTGATGTGCAAATCACGTAGTGTTTCGCCTATATTTCCTTCTATATATTTTATGGTTTCAGGTCTTATGTCTAGTTCTTTAATCCATTTTGAGTTGATTTTTGTGTATGGTGTGAGGTAGTGGTCAAGCTTCATTCTTTTGCATGTAGCGACCCAGTTTTCCCAGCACCATTTATTGAACAAACTTTCTTTGCTCCAATGCATAGTCTTTGCTCCTTTGTCAAAGATTAGTTGACCATAAATCTGTGGGTTTATTTCTGGATTTTCTATTCGATTCCATTGGTCTGTATGTCTGTTCTTGTTCCAATACCATGCAGTTTTGATGATTATGGCTTTGTAGTATAGTTTGAAGTCTGGGAGTGTAATGCCTCCATTCCCTTCTTTTTTTTTCAGGAGAGCTTTGGCTATTCGGGGTTTTTTGTGATTCCATATGAATTTCATCAATAATTGTTCTATTTCTTTGAAGAATGACATTGAAATTTTGATTGGAATAGCATTGAATCTGTATATTGCTTTTGGAAGGATGGCCATTTTAATAATGTTTTTTCTTCCAATCCATGAGCAGGGGATGTCTTTCCATTTCTTTGTGTCTTCTTCTATTTCTTTTAACAGTGTTTTATAGTTTTCTTTGTATAGGTCCTTTACCTCTTTTGTTAGATTTATTCCCAAATATTTGATTTTTTTTTGTTTCAATAAAAAAGGGATGGTTTTTTTGATTTCTTCTTCTTCAGATTTATTGTTTGTGTATAGGAAGGCTACTGACTTTTGCGTGTTGATTTTGTATCCTGCCACTTTACTGAACTGATTGATGAGTTGAATTAGTTTTTCTGTGGACTTTTTGGGGTTCTTTATGTATATTATCATATCATCTGCAAATAGTGATAGTTTGACTTCTTCTTTTCCTATTTGGATTCCTTGGATGTCTTTCTCTTGTCTTATTGCCCTGGCTAGGACTTCCAGTATTATATTGAAAAGCAGTGGTGAGAGTGGACATCCTTGTCTTGTTCCAGATCTTAATGGAATTGCTTTCAGCTTTTCACCATTGAGAATGATACTGGCTGTTGGCTTGTCATAGATGGCCTTTATGATGTTGAGGTATGTTCCTTGTATCCCAAGAATTTCAAGGGCTTTTATCATGAATGGATGTTGCACTTTGTCGAAAGCTTTCTCAGCATCTATTGATATTATCATATGGTTTTTATATTTCTTTTTGTTGATGTGTTGGATAACGTTGATTGATTTTCGGATGTTAAACCATCCTTGTGTCCCTGGAATGAATCCTACTTGGTCGTGGTGAATTATCTTATGGATGCATTGCTGGATTCTGATAGCTAAAATTTTATTGAGGATTTTTGCATCAGTGTTCATTAGGGAGATTGGCCTGTAGTTTTCCTTTTTGTGTTGTCCTTGTTTGGTTTTGGTATTAGTGTAATGTTGGCTTCATAGAACGTGTTTGGTATTGTCCCTTCCTTCTCAATTTTTTGGAAGAGTTTGTGAAGGATAGGCACTAATTCGTCTCTGAATGTTTGGTAGAATTCATTTGTAAATCCATCAGGTCCTGGGCTTTTGTTTTTGGGAGGTTTTTGATTACCATTTCAATTTCGCTGCTTGTAATTGGTCTGTTTAGGTGTTCTATTTCTTCTTTATGTAGCTTTGGGTGATTGTAGAGTTGTAGGAATTTGTCCATCTCCTCTAGATTGTTAAACTTGTTTCCATATAACTGTTCATAGTAGTTACTGATTATTCTTTTGATTTCTGCTGTGTCCGTTGTGATTTCTCCTCTTTCATTGATGATCCTGTTTATTTGTGCTTTCTCCCTTTTTTCCTTGTGAGCCTGGCTAGGGTTTGTCTATTTTATTGATTTTTTCAAAGAACCAGCTCTTGGTTTCATTGATCTTTTGGATTGTTTTTTAGTTTCAATTTCATTTATTTCTGCTTTGTTTTTATTATTTCTTTTCTTCTACTGGTTTTGGGGTTTTTTTTGTTCTTCTTTTTCTAGATCTTTGAGCTTCGCGATTAGGTTGTTTCTTTGAGTTCTTTCTTGTTTCTTGATGTGAGCTTCTATTGCTATATATTTTCCTCTTATTACTGCTTTTGCTGCATCCCATACATTTAGGATATTGGTGTCCTCCTTGTCGTTCAATTCAAAGAATTTTTTAATTTCTTCTTTGATCTCCTCATTAGTCCAGTGGTCTTCAGTAGTGTGGTTTTTAATCTCCATGAGGTAGGAAAGTTCCTTGCCTTCTTTTTATGGTTTATTTCTAGTTTGATGCCTTCATGGTCAGAAAAGATGGTTGATATGATTTCAATCTTGGTGTATCTGTTGATGTTTGTCTTGTGCCCCAGTATGTGATCGATCCTGGAGAATGTTCCGTGTGCGCTTGAGAAAAATGTGTACTCCGTTTTTTGGGGTTTAGTGTTCTATAGATGTCTGTTAAGCCCAATTGCTCTAGGTCCTTATTTAGAGCTTTGGTTTCTTTACTTATTTTTTGTCTTGTTGATCTATCCATTGTTGATAGTGGTGTGTTGAAGTCTCCCACTACGTATGTGTTTTCTCTGATGTCTGTTTTCAGAGAGGATAACAGTTGTCTGATATATTTTGGTGCTCCTTCGTTTGGTGAGTATATGTTAATGAGTGTTATTTCTTCTTGAAGTATTGTCCCCTTGATCATAATGTAGTGACCATTGGGGTCTCTTTTTATCTTTTTGAGTTTGAAATCTGTTTTATCTGATATAAGTATAGCTGTTCCTGCTTTCTTTTTTGGTCCATTTGCTTGTAGGATTGTTTTCCATCCTTTAACTTTGAGCCTATTTTTATCTTTTGTAGCTAAATGTGTTTCCTGGACAGCAAAAGGTTGGGTTTTGTTTCTTAATCCAGGCTGCAACTCTGTGTCTTTTTATTGAAGAGTTTAGTCCATTTACATTTAGAGTTAATATTGATATGTTAACATCTGTATTTGCCATTGTGTTTGTCTTTCCTTGATTTTATTTATTTATTCTTTTAATAACTTTTTTTTTTTTGCCTTCTTTCATTGTTATTCGTCCCTCTGAGGTTCTGGCTTTAGGACTCCTTGTAGTATTTTTTGGAGTGGGGGTTTAGTTGCAATGAAATTTCGGAGTTTCTGTTTGTCTGGGAAGGTCCATATTCTTTCTTCAAAGAGGAGGAGAGCTTTGCGGGATAGAGTATTCTTGGTTGGCATCTGTTTTCTTGGAGTCTGTTGACTATGTCCCTCCACTCTCTCCTTGCCCGTAGTGTTTTCGGAGAAGTCTGATGTCAGCCTGATTGGCTTTCCTTGAATGTTATCTGTTTCTTCCCTCTTGCCAGCTTCATTATTTTTTCCTTGTCCTGGATTCTAGGGAGCTTTACTATTATGTGTCTTGCTGTATTTTTTCTTTCGTCGTGGAAGTTTGGTGTTCTTCTTGCTTCTTGTATATCATTTTCAGCTCCTTCTTCACATTTGGGAAGTTCTCTTCAATTATCTCTTTGAATATTTTCTCTGTTCCTACTTCTCTCTCTCTCCTCTCCTTCTGGTATTCCTATAACTCTTATATTTCCTTTCCTCATGGAGTCAGATAGTTCCCGAAGTCTTTCTTCATTCTTTTTCCTTCGTACTTCTCTTTCCTTTTCTGTTTTGGTTCTTTTTATTTCTGTGTCTTCAAGAGCACTTATTCGTTCTTCCATTTCATCTATTCTGCTTTCATTGCTTTTCCCAGAATTCTTAGTTCTTCACTAATTCTTTGATCTCCTGCATTTCTTTTACTTCCCTCTTTAGGGAGTCAATTTCATTCTTCTGATCGTTGATTATTTTTCCCTTATCATTGTTTTCCTTTATGACTTCTGTCAGTTTTTTAATCACGGCAATTTAAATTCTCTTTCTGGAAGGCTCAGAAGTTTTTCCAAGTTACTGTCGTTGCAATCTGGGGGCTGCTTTCCTTTTTGTGGTGTGCTTTTTCCCTGGGGAGTTGCTAGGTTGCGTGTGGTTCTTCTCCTCCCTACTGTCTGTTTTCTAATTTGCCGTATGCGTTGGACACTGTGTATTTGGACTGGCCGCATCTTGGGTGAGCTTCTCTGCTCTCCTCTGGTTCCTCCAGGAGTCATCTGTCAGTTTCAAGCAGTCTTTACTGGAGAAAGGTCCCTGTTCTAAAATGCCGATGTGGGACACACTCCCCTGTGCGCCTGGTCTGCCCCGGCGGTGGGTTCCTGCTCCCTCTGGGCTTGGACTGCAGGCCAGAGGGGGTCTGGCATGGGCGAACTTCCCCCCGCTCACCTCTGGCTCCTGAGGAGCCTTCTGCAGGTAGTCTTTACTGAAGAATGTCCCTGTTCTATAAATGGTGATGTGGGACACACTCCCTGCGCGTCCGTCTCCAGGCACACTCTTCTGCGCGCCTGGTCTGCCCCGGCTGTGGGTGCTCGCTCCCCCTGTGGGCTCAGACTACTGGTCGGAAGGGGCCCGGCGTGGGCTAACTCCCCAGCTGGCCACTGGCTCCTTCAGGCGCCTCTGCTGGCTTCAAGTGCTAGGTGGCGCCAGAGATCTCTCCTGGAGCCCTTGGGGAGCTGATTTTCCACCCCGTGGGACAGGGAATAGAGCGGGGAAAGGTAAGCTCAAATGGCTTTGGGGTGCTGTGTCTGCCTTGTGCCCCACCGTCGTGGGGAACCCGCCCCTAATTTCGTTGCCCCGGGTGTCAGTTCCAAAGCCCTCAGTTCCAGGACTCAGGCTGTAGCCCAGTTCAGTGGCGCGGGAATGGCGCCTTTTGAATCCGCTCGTGCCTGGGCGCCTGGGCCTGCTCACTCAGGGAGGGCCTCCGCGGTCTCCCCGCAAGCCTAGGTCGCAGGCGCAGGGACCTGGGCAGCTGCGATCTGGACTCCGGTTTGCTTTTCAACTGCACTGCTTTCCGCGCGCGATCCCGATTCCCATCCGCACTTGGTTTTCAGTGCGCCGCTGTTCGCGCAATCCTGACCGCGATCCGCGCCTGTTTTTCCAGCGCGCCGCCTTTCAGTGCAATTTACCGGGCGGCCCGGGGCTGTGTGCTGGTGCTGGTCTCCTCCCCGGGGGC
>NW_023603674.1:0-35134 GCF_014898055.3 Talpa occidentalis | reverse complement strand
AGAGTCGGTTGTTGTGGGGGTGGGGCAAGGAGCAGAATTCCCAGAACTTCTCTGAGTGGGTAGAAGAGTTTACATGGTGGTTCTCTTTACTAAGAAAAATGGCTGTAATGTTGGAGAACTATTCTTCCTTATATTTTGAAACTTCTTCTTATAATTTTTAATGAATATTTTCAGTATGACTCCCTCAATTTCTCAGCATTTTTCTCAGAGACTAGGCCTACACTTTTAAATTTTTTTTCTGCAATGGACACTCTTTTTTGCCCTTAAAATAAAATGAATTTTTCACTTGAATTCTGCAACTGTTCTCTTTGCAAAGAGTTAATAAAAATAAAGTGATTTTTAATTCACTTCATTTCTGTTGAAGTTATTACAAATGATTACTTAAAGCAATAGTTGTTTTTACAACTATTTTTTGTTAACACTCCCAAACAACTGGAAAAGAATCCTTCTAAATATAATTTTTTGGAAATAAGATTTTTCCAGTAATAAAAAGTACATAAAATTTCTAACTTGAGGTTCAAGAATGTCTTTTTTTTTTTGCAGTATATGAGAACAATATCAATTTCTTATTATTGAGATAGTTGTTTCAGTTTAAAATGTTATAATTGAGTGCATTTGTTTGTTGCTAATTTTGCTTTTGTTTCCCTTGCTATTGGAGGTCCCCAAAGATATCCCTGAAGCCAGAGATTGTGAAGTATTTTGCCAAGGTTTTCTTCTATATATTTTATAGTTTTCAGGTGATACATCCAACTCTTTAATACATATAAAGTTAAATTTTGTGGATGATGTGAGATAGAGGTCTAGTCTTAGTCTTTTGCATATTGCTGTCCCAGTGTCCCCACACCTTTATTGAGCTTTTCCTTTCTCCTCTGTATATTTTTTGGCTCCTTGGTCATAGATCAACTGCCATGTAGTTATGAATTTATTTCTTGATTTGAATTCTATTCCCTTGATCACTGTGTCTATTTTTTATTCTAGTGCCATGCTGGTTTTTTTTTTTTAGACAAATTCTTATTTTTCTTTCTTTTTTTTTTTTTTTTTAAAGATTTATTTATTTCACAAGCACTGGGTACAGTCAGAAGCACGGGAGGGTGAGAGAATTCACCAGAGCCAGAGCAGGGAACAGAACAGGCAGACTGATGAAATACACTGCTGAGGGGAACAGCGGGCGGCAGGAGAGGTCTGCACGCCATGTGGGACCCTCGCCGACAGTTGGGGATCCGAACCGGCGCCGCAGAGGCTGCGGGCAGCTTCGCAACCAGCGCTCAACCGCTGCGCCACCGGGGAGGCCCCTGCCATGCTGTTTTGATCACTGTAGATATGTAATAAAGTTGGAAGTCTGAGTGTGTGCCACCTCTGTACTATTAATTTTTTTGTCAGAATTGCTTTGGCTATTCAGGGTTTCTGTGGTTCCACATAAATTAAGGAATATCAAGATCCTAAATTTAGTCATGATTTTAATTTGCTTATTTATATTTTAATTATTTTTTAAATTGAAGTAACATTACATTATACTATTATATAACTGTCAGGTATTCATTGCCAAAAATCAGTAGGTGTTGATACTATATTAAGGTCACTCTAAAAGATCAAATCTATTTTTCACTGTACCATTGTCCCTTTTCCACAATTTCCCCACACCTTACCCCCATCTCTTTTAGTAACTACTAATTGGTCCTATAGTTCAAAGTTTATTTTTGTTTATTTAGGTCATCTGTTAATTCATTTTCTCTTTATGAGTGAAATCATGGTGTTTGTTTTTTCCTGTCTGACTTATTTTACTATAATTCCCTCTAGGTCCATTCATATTGTTACAAATGGCAGTATTTAATCTTTTTTTAAAGCTTAACAGTATCCCATTGTGTATATGTACTATATTTTCTTTATACATTTGTCAACTGATGGGCACTTAGGTTTTTCCAGTTTGGGCTATTGTAAATAGTGCTGCAATAAACATAGGGTTGCTTATATCCCTTTGAATTATTTTGAGATTTCTATTTTGTATGTGTAGGTGACTCTGAATGTTCTTTTTCTTCTTTTGTAAAGAAAAAGTACCTTATTGGATCCAAATCTTTCTCTTTACTTCAGAATGAATAAATACATTTGACTATTCAATTTCATAAATTTTTATGAGTCTAATATGGTTAAATTATTCTTATAATTCTTATGATTATAATTCTTATAATCTTATACCAAGATCAATAATATATATTCTTATTAATTACCTATTAGGGGATAGATACAAGAACTTATTTGGCTGGACTCTAAGGCAGACTATTACCTGTGCTGCAATAGCCATGTAGGGAAGAAATGGTGTGCTATGGAGTACATGGTTATTAAACAGTTGTGTATTGAATATTTTCTAAGCCAAGTCTTCCCTGAATACTGGAATATGTGGCCAAGAAAACGTATAATGCCACTGCTCTCTTGGAACTTATAGTATAGGGAGTGCATTTATGCCTATAAGAAACTAATTCTGACTGAGGTGATAAGGGGCAACAGCTTTGCAATGACCATGTTGGAACTTTTTGAGATTGGTAGGAAAGATCTCAACATATGGACGTATCAAAGGAAAAAGCATTCTAGACACAGAGAACAGAAGCTCAAAGAAGTGACTTTGGAGAATGTATTTGGAAATGGGAAGTAAGTTCCAGACACTGAATCCAAGACACTAGAGCAAAAAATGGATTTAGAAAGACCCATAGGAGATAGTTTTCATATTGTGAGAGATTCTCAGTGAACACATTTTAATTAATGGTTCATGAACCACAAAGTGACTTAATGATGAAACTATTTCTATTAAATTTTGTAAAGCAAACTTTCCCCACTCTTATTGTGGTAGTCATTAAAGAATTGGAAAGTTTTATTTAGAAAAATGCTATGCTCATATTTCAGTAATAGGGATGTTTAGGATATCACCTATAGCCTAGTTTTCCCCTCTCAACCTCCATGAACAGGCCACAGGCTCAGTAGATTTACATTCATGGGTAGTTAAATAGCAGACAGTCACCTTTATGGTGTAGCAAGAAGGTTTGAATGGGTCTCATCAAAATCTTGCCTTTGAGAACTTGATTTAGAGGATACAAAATTTTGCTGGTTAGCTATGTAACTGATGGTGAAAATGAGATCAACATGTTAAGCCTAAGGTACTAAAATTTATTTATTTTTAAAGATTTATTTATACAAGACCCGGGGTGCAGGCCAGATGTGTGGGAGGGTGAGAGGATTCACCAGAGATAGAGGGGAACAGAACAGGCAGACTGATGAAATACACTGCTGAGGGGAGCAGTGGGTGAGACAGGAGAGGTCTCCTGTGCCTTGTGGGTTTCTCCCCTGCCAGGTGGTATTGAACCCATGCTGCAGAGGCTGCGGACAGCTTCACAGCATGGCATTCAACCGCCTGCACCATCAGGGAGGCCCCAGTACTAAAATTTAAAGCTTCACATGACTCCAAATGAGAAGCTGGTGATAAGGAAGCTAGAAGTGAATTTTGATAGAGCACATGAACTGGCTAGAGAAGGGCAGAGACCCCTTATGAGAAGATCCAGTGACACCAAGAACAAGTGAGGTTCATGACCATGGGAGTTTAAGGGTACAGCTAGGAAATCCATGGAGATAAGATGTAGGCATTGTGGTGACTCGATGGTTGCTGGGGAAGGGAAATTTATGAAGAGGGAAGACTTTAATAGGATGTTGAGCTCTCAGGTTAGCGATCTGAATGGTAGAGATTTTATCACCTATGTTAGAACATAGGAGTAAGGGCATTCTGTAGAAGTAAAGTGCACTGAGAGCTGTCTTCAACAAAGTAAATGGAAGTTCTTGTGGAACATTGATATGGAGAGATGTAGAGGTGAGTGACTTTATGAATATATAACACAGAACAGAGAGGGGAGGGAGTCAGCATTTGTGGTATGCCTGTCATGTGGCAGGCATTGTGCTAAATGCCTTATATATTGGATTTCATTTAGTGAACTTTGTCTGCACAGACCATGTCATTTGCCTTTTTGTTCACAAATATATGCCTTGAAATTTTCTTGCTCTATTTTGCACTGAAGGAGAGTGTCCCCTCTAAAACATTTCTAGTATTTCTTTGAATGTGTCTTCTGGCTTAATTTGGTCAGTGGGTGTCATGGTTATAGAGTGGAGGGCAAGAGAAAGATATTCTCTCCTCTCTTCTTCCAGTTGCATCTCTAGTGTCAGTAGCTACTATTTCTCTTCTCTTGTACCTTCTTCCACTGGATAGAAAAATAGAAGAGTTAGAACATGATAAACATTTAACATGCTACATTTAGTTGCATCAGCATATAAAAATCTTGTAAATCAATGACATAATTAAGTTAAATGGAAGTGTTTTTTTTTCCTCCTGTTATACAAAATGCTGGCAGTTCAGGGGTATTATGGTAGCTTTGCAGTCTTTCAGGGGGATCCATGTATCATGTATCTTTCTGCTTGACCATTTCTATCACCTGGCTTCATGGTCTCAGTCTCTCTTCATGCTCAAAAATGATGGATGAAATATCATATCTGCATTCTAGACAATATGAACGAGGAAAGTGAAAAAAAAAAAGATTGTCTCTCTAATGCTTGTACTTTCATCTCATTGGCTGGAACAACCTCACCTAGCCATATAAAACTGATAGTGAAGCTGAGAAGTAGGGTTTTAATTCCACCCTACTGTACTGAGCTAATGATCAGGTCTCTGTTACTAAGACAGAAGGGGAGAGTGAGTAGCACCGAGATATCTCTACCTCAGCTTTGAGGCAAATATTTTCCCCATTTTAAAGATGAGAAATGACTATACTGAGCTTAAGAAGTTCTTGTGGGTGGTAGGTAATTATGCTAATAACTTACCCCAATTTTCTCTGACTCCAAAGTTCATAAGCTTTACTCTATAAGTGGAGGGCTAGAGAGAGACCGGACAGTCCACCACATAGAGTTGATGGTTCAGGCATGAGAGATGAAGTGATTTTGAGGAAGAACTTAGAAATTAAAAACAAACAAACAAACAAAAAAACCTCAGAGGGCTCCAGGGGAGAAATCAAAAACTTAAAGGGGTGGGGAAGACCTTGAGTCGAAGGTGGAAGATGAATAGTCACTTGGGGAAAATAGGAAGAGGAAGGAAGAAAGCCAGGGAAGCAAGTCACAGAGCAACCAAGGAAGGAGCCAGCAGAGGCAGCAGCTCTATGATGGAGAAATACTGGCTTGGGAGTCAGGGAAGTGGGGTTCAGAGCTCAACTCTGCCCTTTTCTGATGACATGACCTTGGATAGTTCTTCCCCTGCCTGAACTTGATTATACTCATTTCCTTGTAAACAGAAACCATGCGCAGGTCATTGATGGAGAAAGTCAGAGCAGTTTATTTCTGAACAAGCGCACAAATAATATTGGCAGGAGTGTTTCCCAGGTTATGCACTCTGAGTGCAAGCTCTGCTTACTAAATTCCTACTCTTTTAATAGTTTCCCTGCCTTGGGCGTGACCTAGGAATATGAGTTGTAGTTTATGGTGCATGTCTTAATTCTGGATCATTATTTCTACCTCTATTTACAAAACAAGTGTGAAATAGCCAAAGGCAGGGAGAGGTCAAGCCTTTTCCTCCTGTAATCCACAGTAGGGTAGAGGAGCTCCCGCAGAATGTGCCCATGCCCAGAATGTGCCCAGAATGTGTCCCTGATTTCATTACCCATCCATCTCCATCTCTTCCCTCTCCTTGGATGCCTCTGTCATTGGACTTGACTTGCTGGTCCTTCTTGGTCTCTTGGGAGGTGTTGTTATTGCATTGGCCCTTTCTGTGATATTGTGCAGTGCTCTACACATTTATAGCTTGCATGAATATTGAATAATAATAAATAACTACAAGGGAAGAAGAATATTATAGGCTGGGGAGAGTGTAAGATGCTGAACTCATAATTTGAGGGCCAATCTCGGGCCTCTTGGCTATCTCGTTCAAAGAGATTTGTTTGCCAGCTGTGCTGAGAAATATACTTTCCATATGATGAGCCCAGAGAAGCAGCCAGTTTCCCTCCAGAGCTCTTTCAGAGTAGCCCCAAGAGGGCCACAGAATCGTTAATGGTGTTTCAGAGAGGATAACCCCTCACGCCTCCTTGGCAACTGGGTTAGAGGAAAGCCCTGGAGACAATGGCTGCAGCAAGATGATGAAATTAGAGGCATGGGATGGATTCTTTTTATTTTATGTTATTTTTTTGATTCCATGTGCAAACAGGGCAGCTTTCCAACCATTTTATGGATGCATCATCTGTTGAGAAGGTCACTTGCTTTTCACTTCACAACTATCTTGGCTCAAGGAGGGCATTTCTTGTTTAATAGGTAATCCAGGTTCTGGGTGTCAATCAGATGCTATCTCCTCCATCTTAAGAACTGGTTTTTCTGTTTGGTGTTTATGAATCAGTTAAGAGAGACAACTGAGTTCTTAAATTTAAGTGTGGTAAAATACTGAATAAATATTTACAGAGCTGGGAGACTAAAGGAAGTATAATTAAAAAAGCAATATACAAACCAGTTGGGCTCACATTTTTTTGTAGTTCTGACTGGTTGTCGCTAAGTTCAGCAAAGGGGGTATTTAGTAAATAAAACTAATGCCTCTTTTATAGCAGGATCAATATCTGAATGTTGTACTGAATATGTTTCCATCTTTTGTGAACAGTTTGGTTTCGTTTACTCAGAATGTCACATATACTCACCTTGGAATGGAGTAAGTTTCCTCCTGAATCTGGAGAAAACAAGAATGAGCACTTTCCTTTCCCATACATCCCCTCACCTTATTTCTGGATAGACCTTTGTGACAGCCCATCTGTTGGTGAGAGACAGTGGGAAAAGGGAGGAAGCAGTAGGTGAACTGGACAGAAAGCAAGAGCAGGAGATAAAGGAGAACAGGAATGACAGGGGTTTTGTGTGTGTGTGTGTTTTCTTTTTCCTCCAAATAATGTTTGTTGAGGTAAAGTAGGTTTACAACTTCATCTATGCTCTGGAGATTGTAAGTTCAGATCTCTACAAATGTATGCTTTCACACTCAGTGCCCTACCAGTCTTCACCATGCTCAGTTGCTCTACTTCCCCCTCCAGAACAGCTGCTCACTGATGATCTTCTTAGAAATCAGGGCTCTAGAAACCTTTGAGTTTTGGCTTCCATGAGCCAAGTAGTAACTGGCACCACAAGTGTTCCTAAGTGTGATTTTTTTTTTTTTTTCAGAATCTGAAACTGTTTGCAAGCAAAAGATTTGATTTTGGGATTCTAGCTTTTCCCTAATGAGAGAAAGGACTAGCATCAAAGTTTTTCTGACTTGTCTGTCAACTCCCCCACCCCAAAAGATAGTCTCATCTTTTCAATCCTTTCCTCATCATGAAAGAGACATGTCTAGCAGTGGACTTGGAAGACCCATAAAGGGTAATTTCATAGGAGAACTTACCAAGGAAACAGTGACTGTTTCTCCAAGAAAAGAAAACTATCTTTAGTGTCTTCAATTTTTGAGTATTAGAGAAAACAGAAATTAATTTCTCAGAAAGGTGCCTTTCCTCACCCCTTCACTTACATTAGGTATTCCCTGTAAATCTGCCCTTGGTTGTTTTCCTTCATAACACTTCTTACAATTTGCAGTTATTAAATTTGTTTTTCTACTATTTAGGTCTATTTCCCCTTTAGAAGGACAGGGATCATATTCCCCTGATCACCTGTCTCCTTAGCCCTGGTTATAGTGCCAGGTATGTCATTAACACTTAGAAAATGTAAGTGGAAAGAATGAGTAAAGGAGACCCATTTTGGTGATGTGTTCCTGAACCTGCAGACAGATCCCTTTCTCAGCTGGTGGGTTGGCTGCTCTTTGCCCCACAGTCATTAGCTTCTCCTGATTCCACTCTTGGTCCTGTCAGCTGAGGTATAAATTCACACAAATGGGTTGTTTGAGGGCCAAGTAAGAAAATATTAGTAGGTTGGTGCAAACCTTTGTTATAGAAAAAATAAAGTAAAATGAACCTAGAAATGTATGTCCTAATAATAATTGCCCTTTTGTAGAAGTAACAAAGTAAAAAGCTTCCCCTACCCCCAGCGCTCCAAACACACATACACAAAAGAGTGGGTGGTTCAGCTTTCCTATTCAGTATTACTAGTACACAGTCTCAGATTAGAACCCAAGAACAGAATGAAACAGATTTGGTACCTGAAATGAGTGGCTGCTTGAAATGCTATGGAGGTAATGATCTGTCAGTCAGTTTCCTTCAGTTCATATGATGGAGGCTTCCACTTTGTTTTGTAAAGCAAAACAAAAACAAACCAAAGGTAGTCCTGAATAAAACAATTTTCTGCTTCTAGCTACTTTTTTATTTCAAATATACATAGGAAATTATCTATTAGAAACCATTCAAAAACTACAACTCTTGTTGAGCCAGAATCATGCTATCTATTTGAGTAGCAATTTTACAAGATTTCTTAAATTGGGTTGTGTTCAATTATACTTTTGACAGATACACCTTGAGTTGTTAAAGAAATGACTTTGCTTCACCATTTACCTTAGGATTAAAGGCAACTTCTATTTATATGCTGCCCCCAGCATGCATGTGATATGTAGAGCATAGAAAAAATAAGATCTGGTAAGACCCCTAATACTTATTTTGCATGCAGAAGTTTCATCAGTATTCTTACTGAAGATGTCAGAAAACAAAATGCAGATTCTGCAGAAGATGAAGCCATTCAGTAACCAGTGGAATCAAGTCCAAGGGATGTTGCAGGAGTTTACATTAGTGGTATAAAGTACTCTCATTATTTCAAGGCCATGGAGCCTAAGAATTTGGCCACATTTTGAATCCAGAACGTCATGCTGCAGAATACACCTTTGTTTGGAAGTGACCTCAAGGGAGTTGTCTTTTTAAGGTTTGGGTCAGTATTCTAGAAAAATGCCATTCTTTTATTATAGAAAGCAGCATGTCAGCTAAGGATAAATTTCTCAAAAAACTACATTAAATATTAACTCAACTACCATAATTGGGGTAATAAAAAGAGAAATATACTAATTTTGAACTTCCAGTGCCTGTGTCTTAGCCTACCTTGACAATGCTTTCAACATTATCTGCCTTTCAGCCCCTGCCTCTACCCAATAAAACCATTCAGTCTCTTGGGACTCTCTTCTATAATCAGTATAAGCTCTCTGGCTTTCTTGTACTTCCCAATATCTACTCTATTTTCCTTCCATGCCCTTCCATCTTTGGTGAATCTAATGTCTACCATCCATCAAATTGAGCATCATTCAGCATTTTGGATCTTTTATGCTTCATCTTAATGCATAGGGTCTGTGCTTGGCCTCAAAATACTAGATCCCATAATGTATGTCATCTTCACTAGATGTTTAGTAATGAAAAAGCACAGAGGAAAAATTCATGCTAAATTTGCAAAACCAGTAAAATAGAAGATCATTTCAAAATGATTCTAAGTACTTCCATTTCCATCTCAGATCTCTGTTTCTGTTGATTATATTAAATATTTTTAAAACTTGATTTGGCAGACACTACAGTTCCTGGAAAAGTATCCTTATTCAGCTCATTTGAGTCTAATGCATTTGTATTAAGAAATCTAAATTAAATACCTTACCACTTCCAGCAGGGAACAAACTTAGAAGAATGCACAACTTACTGAGCATGCCTAGTGAAGTGCACCAGCAGAGGGGACCCAGCAGTAAGACATTACTGTTTGTTATTTGGCAGCATGTCACCCCATGTGCACTGACCATCTTTTCTGGCTTATGCAAATCACTAATGATGTGATGTCTCCACACTTAACAAGACTGCACTCTGACTTTGATTACGATTTTTAAATCAAACCAGAGAAAATTGTAGGTACTGATCTGTTAACAGTCACTCTCAGTTCATTTTAATCCTAAGAACAACCAGATAGTTCAGGTTCAATTACAAATCTAGAAAAAGATTAAGCAATTATATCTTCAGATATGCCTTTTTGCATTTTTTCCTGAAGACTTTTCGAGTTAAGTTTGAGCTCCTCAGCATATATTTTATGCGTCAGCTTTTCTTTTATAACTTTCATCCCTTTATCTTTCTGTGTAGCATTCTGGGTAAGTTAATCAATTGTATCTTCTAATTTAAAAATTATTTCTTATTGTTCAAGTTATTGCTTATCCCACATACTGAAGTTTTAAAAAGATAAATTCTATTTTATATATATGTCCACCTATTGAGGTTTTAAAAAGCTGAATTCTTTTTTTATATTTTTGTGTTGCTTCCTCTTTAAAATTTGTATTATTTTTATTGAAGTAAGATAAGGTTTACAACATTGTATATTGTTTAGGAATATAGGTTCACACCTCTTCAGATGTGTGTTACAACGCCACATCTGCCACCAGATTACCCATAATCCTCCACCATACTCAGTTGGATCTCCTCCCCTTTTTGCTTCTTACCTTCTCTGGTAGCTTCAATTCTGTAGTCAGATTTCTAAATTTTGTTTTGATTTTCATCCTCATTTTCTGTTCCTTTGTCTAGTTGCTCAGTATTCTACTTGAGTGAATTCATTGCCTTTTTCCTTCTGACTTATTTCACTTAATGTATCTCCCTCCAGTTTCATCCGTGTCACAGATGGCAAGATTTCATCTTTTCTTATAGTTGAGTGGTATTCCACTGTGCATATATATGACATCTTCTTAATCTACTCATTTTTGCTTTGGCACCTAGGTTGCTTCCATAACTGGGCATTGTAAATAGTACTGCAGTGAACTTAGGAGTATATATATATATATATCCCTTTGAAATAGTGTTTCTACTTGAATTTATTACGCATGTTAGTTTCAAATCTTCTGCTTTTCCCCATAGGTACTATTTTCTCCTGAAGATCTTAGAAACCTGTATTTATAAATGTTTTCAAATTTGCTTATAATTTTTACTTTCTTGGCTATCTCAATATTTTGTAATTATTGGTTAATTATCTCTCACTGTGCTTTTTTGGGTATACTTTGTAATTTTTGGTTGACTGTTACCTTAGTGGTTGTTTTCTTTTTAGTGATCTCTATGCTCACACCTTCCATTAGAGAACTTTAATGCTTCTCAACCTGGCTCTCTTTGACACACAGCTCAGACAGAGTTATGATTGGAGCTCTGACTCTGCAGCAATAGCACGATTCAGACTCAGAGCAGGACATTACCCTCTTCCCAGCACTGAAAATGTAGGTGATGCTTCCCTTTTCCAAAAGCTTTAACTCCATGAAGGAAATTGAATCTGATAGGGCAGAGAGTACAGTCCTAGATCTTCACCGTGCTGGGGGCATGTTTTGGTCTTTGTCTCCCCAGACAGGATTTTCTAGTTTGTGACCTGAGCTCATGACAATATTTTTGTTTCAATGAAAGGGCATTTAGTTCTGTTTTCAATACTAACTTACTGTTGTTTTGGAGTGTGTGTTGTGTGTGTGTGTGTGTTTAATGTAGAGAAGTTAAAAAATAGGGATCTAATTTAGTCACGTAGGTAATGATTTTTTTCTTCCCACTGACGTTTTTGACCATTAAAATCAATAAAGTAATAGTTTTCATGGTTGCTCATTTAGAATGCTGAAGCTCAATTTAAGGATAAGGTGGGAAACTTCCAAGGGATCTTTTGATTTGTTCAAAAACTGTATGTTGAATATGTGTAAAAGTAAGGATTTTATACTCACTAGTTCTTTTTACTTCTTTGACTATGAAGTATAGTCAGTAATAATCCTTCCATGTTTATGATAAGTTTTCTTATTTCACGTAACAAATATTCCAGTGTGTCACTGCTGGTTCCATTATTTCTTGGATTGGTTTCCTACTTTGTGAGGTTGTGAGGATTTCCCCCATAATTTCCACTACATTGTGATGTATAAAGCAGCAGTGGTGTGTTAAGTGAGTGTGGCTAAATGGTTGTGTGACCCCATGTGTGCTATCCTTCCTTCTACATCCATCACTGGTCTGCTTATACTTCCTTACTTGTTATGGTAAATCATCAGTAACAGCATGATTCCATCTTAAAACTTGAATTAGGTGAAAGAAATTGATTCCATGCTCTTTTAAGATTTGCAAGATAACTCCATCAATCCACTTTAATACCCCAGAAGGAGTTAGAGATTCAAGTATGCAATATGTCTGAGGGAAAGCAAGGCCCTTCAATTGGAGGGGACCAGGAGCCTTATGAGAGTGCATTAATTGTAATGTGCAAACTCTGTTGTTGGAATCTCTAAACTCTTTCCCAACCTCAGCCCTTAATGAGGGGGTCATGCTTTCCCACCCTCAGTATAATCCCTGATCTACTTCACAACTTGCATTCTAAGGTGGACCTTGTTCAACAAGTGCTATGGAACTGTGAAGCCACCCAAAGGCATGTACACTGGTCCCTGCCCTGGTTATCATCCTGAACTAGAACATACTCTCAGAACTTCACACTCTAAGAACATAAACAACTCTTTTATATGTCTCTGTCTTTGCTTATATTCTTTCCTGAGACTTCCTTGCCACCCTCTAAATCCCCAGGCCTGTCTAGCAGACACATTCCTTCCTACTAGTCCTTTCAGAGTGCCTTCAAACATTCTTTCCTCCATGAAGTTTTCACCAGTTCCACCATGCAGATGTAGAGGCTCTGCCCTTTTGTGTGCCTATGTGGTCTGTCATTAAAACTGCCAATCCCAGTGAATTTTTGTCTATCTTTCTAGGCATTCTGTAAGGACAGGAAGTATGTTGCTTCCTCTTTATTTCCCCAGTACATATACAGGCCCTAAAATATATATTGAACAAATGACTGTGCACCAGGACATCCAGAGAAACAGTTGATGTGCTGCCATCAGAACCAAAGACTGACTTTGGGAGGAGAATTGAAAAGGAGCCCCTAGCTCAACCTCTTGGCTTTGTTTGCTCTCAGGAAACCCAGCAACCCCAAATCAAGGCCTAAGTCACATGGCACAGCCATCACAAGAAAGAGATGCATCCAGATTCTTGGTAAAATAACAGTTGAAAATGGTTTTGACTTCACTGAAATCCAATTATCCAGAAAAGAATAGCCAATTCTTATTTGGTCATAGAGCCTCAATGAGGTCTTCTTAAATGCTTACAGATATCAAAACAAGGATTATGGGTAACCAAACTCTGAGTTTGACTGATGTGTCCCTCAAGTCCCATTTTTATAGTAATCCTCACTGGGTGGGGTCGTGATGTGCTGCTGGGTTGCTGGGATGAGTGGATGGCCCTAACCTGCTCTGGAAAAGGGCTATGGAAAGCACAGATGTGCAGAGGGCCCTCTGGGGATTCAAGTGTCCCTCGGCAGGGATACCATGTCAACTCAGCACTGCTGGGGATAGAGTCCAGAGGCCCAAGCTGGAGGCTCACTGACATTTCCTGAAGGAAGCAAGGGAATGTCAGCCTTTTTCCACCATTAGGATTTTTAGAGAAACCCTAAGCATGTGAAATATAATGGTATCTCCATTTCCTGTCACTTGCATCCACATTTTGATGTGGACTTATAATTTTTTAAATAAATTTTATTTTTATATTCCCCATACATTTGCAACCCACTTATTTTGACCCCAATCCCTCCCCTCCCCGCCCCCATCCCCATAGAGTGTCTCTGGTTCATAGCTTTTTGTTGATTTTGATTTTCACTTTCTTATAGTTACTCATTTTCCTGGTCCCTTATTTAAGTTTTCTAGATTCCTGCTATGAGTGAGACCATCTGGTATTTTTCTTTTTCTTTCTGGCTTATTTCGCTGAGCATGATCCCTTCCAGTGCCATCCATGTTGCTGCAAATTGCATGTGTTTATCTTTTTTGAATGCTGAGTAATATTCCATGGTATATATGTACCACATCTTCTTGATCCAGTCATCTATTTTTGGGCATTTGGGCTGTTTCCAAAGCTTAGCTATTGTAAATAGTGCTGCTATAAACATAGGGGTGCAGGTGCTCTTTGGAATTGATGTTTCTATGTTTTTTGGGTAAATACCTAGGAGTGGAATTGCTGGATCATATGGAAGCTCTATGTTTAGTAGGTCCAGAAATCTCCACACAGCTCTCCATAGTGGTTGGACCAGTTTGCACTCCCACCAACAGTGCAGGAGAGTTCCTTTTTCTATGTGGACTTATAATTTAAGTATGATACCTATCAAGGCATTTTAATTATGAGTTAAAATATGTAAAAATTTGCTCTTTATGTTATACATATTTTTAAAATGTGTCTAGTATGCTATGTCAAAGCAAATTTGTTAAAGCTTCAGGGGGCTCATTAAGTGTTTTTGAACTTTGTCGTAGCTAGAGATACTAAAGGTGAGGTGTTATGAGCTTTGGAATATAATCTGTGGCGATGTCAATATAGAGGGGGATGCAAATTAAGGTCTCTTTTTTCATACTCCTGGGTGTTTTTAATATATATATAAAGGAAACTTGACATGTTCCTGGTTATAAAAAGTCATAATCCCAGTGAGGCAGGACTCTTGAAAAATATTTAATTAAATTGACTTGTTTACACTATAAACAAAGGGGAATCAACCTGGATTTAGGTTCTGAGTGTTCTCTGAGTGTGGCTTTTGGTTTCCATTGATGGTCTTTGTAACAACAAATATATCTGTACAATAGTTAGATGGCCCCAGGGAAAATATTATTAGTGGAAATCAATTTTTTCTTCCACTTTTTCCAACAGGAGTAAGGGAAATAGAAAGGATGACTGTAAGTCCATGAATATTCTGTATAGGGATATGGAATGATTTTCTTGTTGATAATTATGTTGTCTTGTTTTCTCAGAGTCTTAAGCACTAAAATGAAAGCTTTTCACAGTGTTTGTCAAATTCATCATTTTTCCTTAACTTAGAAAAAATGAATTTCGACTGTATAGAATTTTCTACATCCCAGAATGCAGGCATCACTGGGGTTAGCTTCCGGTGTATTTGGCATGGGGCTACACATTAATATTTGGGTGCCTTCCAACCTTCTGTCTTTATTGAGTGTTGGGACGGACGGGCTGAACCTGGACAGGGGTGGTCTTTAGCAGTTGGAGAATTTGTTCAAACAGAATAAGAAAGACTTAACTTTTGATACCAAACAGTGAGCCAAACACAAAATGTTCTAGAAATCTGAAGGTTTTGGTTTAAGCTCTACAAGACTGACATATATGCTAATCCCCTTGAAAGCTGTCAATCTGAAATTCAGCAGAAACTGTATGTTTTTTGTAATTCTACATTTCTCCTTCCCATCTCTTTGTAAATCTACATTGATCAGTTGGGACGAGAAGCTGAAAGAATTTCAGGCCATACCACAATGCTGTTATCCTAAGGATTCTTTAAGGAAAAGTCATGTTCTTGCCTATTTCTTTGTTACAGACTCTGGCCAAGATAAAGTGATCCTAGAAACACATGGACTGTATTGGCAAGTGCAGACTTGTTCTCAAGTATCTGTGATTATCTATGCATTGAGGAACTGAATTATTTGTGTTACTGGTGCTAAAATCAATCATTACGATGAGGCCCCCATTTTTTGTTAAAATTAGGGACACATCATTGATTCAGGAAAATATTTATTGTAAAAAATATTTATTGTAAAAGTATTTATTGTAAAAGTTATGTCGAAAGCCAAAGATGCACCATGTTTCTTTCCCACCCCAAGATTTTTAAAAGAAGAATGACGGGAATAAATTCTATAGGCACTAGAATTTTTTCTTCTGAAGCAAGTATTTTTAGAAATTGTTTTGGGGGCCATAAAGCAAGATAAGAAAGCACTGGAAATGGTTAGTGAAAAGACTATAGGCCTCACAAATAAATGTATGTAAACTCAGGTTATAAGATGGATGACTTGGCAAGTTAATGAGGTAGTTAACCAACCTCGATTGTTTCATCTGTAAAGTGGGACCAATAAAATTTCTATTCTAGTATTGCTTTGAGCTTTCATTGAGATTCTGCATGTAAAGTGGTTTGGAATAGGAATTACTTAATAAATGCTAATTTCCCTTCCTGTTAAAAATGCAGATTTTGCTTTCTATTTACACTGTAGTTTTGCAATGAGAGCTCATTTTAGGTTCATCAGGGTTTTTTGCTTTGTTTGTTTTATTCAGAAGAGAGGGCCAAGGGAATGACATTAGTCTGGGTCAAAGATCTATTCCCAAAAAGTTAAGGAATCAACACCTTCTTATCCTCTGCATCAAATGTGGAATCATGACTATAACCTCAGCTTCCAATGTTCAAAACTACCAACATCAGGGAAATAGTTTGAGACACCTGCCTGGTGTTGTATTGTCTTCTCTCTCCTCATGTCTAATATCTTCTTGAAATAGCTGGAAAGAAACTGATTTTGAGAGTCTGTAAGATGGGCAAGCTGGTAGTTCTCTTAGCATTGAACTGAAATGGTTACAGGTAGGAGGCAAGTGAAAAATTAACAATTCTGGAGAGGACACTAAAGATAGGGACTTATCCACACAGAGAACAGAGTTTGTGTCATTATGCTGTGGAACTGTATTTTAGTGAGGACTCACATACCAGATGTGTGCAGCTGCACTAGGGAAGCTAGCCCAGCCACAGCAAGAAAGCCACTTTTCAGTGAGATGGAAGGTTAAATAAATCTCTCTCATTAGAGAAAGTAAAATTGTTAATATTTATTATTTATCAACTTATTCTTTCTCTTTATTTTAAAGTCTATATGGGGCCATTTGTCTGTAACATGCTTTCCAGATCTAAAAGTGCAAAACAATTTTGGAGAAGAGTTTTCAATTCAAGTGGCCTGCTTAAAACAGATTTCATTTAACAATAATATATACTTTTAAAAAGGCTGTACTATTCTTGAGAATTTCTTAATGTCATAATGTGAAAAGGAATGAATTATGCTGATCCTGTGCACAAAGAATTGCCTTTATAATCACATGTTTTTTTTTTCTTTTATGAGGATAATTATTTAAACCAACATCAACATATACCATTTCTAGTAGCTGCATGTACAGTGGGACTAACTTACCTCAGGGGGTAGTTAGTCCATTGAAAGTTATCCATCGTTACTTATTCCTTGCTGTGTTTATTATCACACTCTCTCACAGAAAAGCATGTGTTTTTGTCATGTGTTATAAAAGTACACTGGTTCTCTTAAGAGCAGCTTTCACACATGTAAATATTTCTTAATAATACATAACAAATAGAACACATTCAGCTAAGATTCAAATTAGAAGAAAGCAAAAGTACACAAGCCTTGGTTTTAGAGTTTACATCTGTCAAATGTCAAGTTACCTGGAAAATTTGGCCAGAACTAAAACATTGCTTAATTCAAACCTTTAAAACTGAGCTTTCCAATGAGTCTATACATAAACAAGCTATGTTAGAAATGCAAAACATGTAAGAAGATAGCAGATCATGTTCTCTAAAAATTATATTTAAAAAATTTGTAGAAAGTAGAAGTTGGAAATATACTACTGCATTAGGGTAACACTAAAAGAAAGATTAGATCAGTAAAAGAATATAATAAGGTTTACAAAAATCACCTTTTCCCTTATTTGAGGGAAAGACTACAAAAGGTACTAGACTTAAGCCACTCAGGGGGAAATTTAGCTTTCTGTTGCAAACAGCCCTTTAGATTTCAGCAATGTAAATAAATCACATGACCCACAGGGTTAGTTCCTTCCTGTGGGCAAAAACTGTATGTAGGCACCAGTAGCCAGTGATAGAGTAATAAAGTCAGACAAAGCCCCTTGACATAGATGCCACCTTCCAGGGTCCACTATTCCAAAGCCTAGAGACAAGTTGGCCTTTTTGTCTTTTGCAACAGTAAAGGACCACTGCCACCTGTGGACAGCAGTAAGCAGCCGCGCTGATGTGCTGCTGCCCAAGCAGAGGAGTACCAGTGATGCACTATTAGTGCGAAAGCTAACTTGCTGAGTTTGGTAGTCTAACTTTTTCTCAAAAGCAAGTGTTTTCATGGGTATATTTGTGGCCTGGGGCAGAGATTTTACCACAAATTAATAATCATTCTTCTGAATGTATGAATATGTGGAAGATGAGTACATGAAGGATATAATTATTGTAGATAAGTATAAAGCACATTCTGCATCATCAACTCAGGGAGATAATATAAATTTAAGTGGATAAGAGAGAGAAGGCAGTAAATTGGAGGTCGCATGTCCTCCTAAAGGGCATTTAGTTTTATTTTAAAAGCTTCAAGGAACTTTATACTCCATATGCACATGCATTTGCAACTCAGATTCAGCCTGAGACCACTTAGCAATGCGGGCCTGTGCAAGGTGATATTAATGCAACCAGGAACAAAAGTCTAAGCATCTTTCATTCACTCATTCACTAATGTATTAAATCACTCTTTCACCATAAAATATTTATTGAATTCTTGCTAATTCCAGACATCACGCCATGGAATTCAAAGAGTTGGGAAATAGATATTAAACAAGAAATTACCCCAAATGAATTATAGTTGTGATAAATGCAGTCTATGAAAATTCTAGGCAACTCTACAAATATATATCATGTTTCATAAAGCTTGACTACTTGTAAAGTTCACATATATTATTTTATATACTACTAAGAAACAACCCTGCCAATTAAATTAAATCCCTATGCTTTCTTATTTATTTATACATTTATTTCACACAATTCAAAGAGCTCATTTTATATTTTTTCAACGTGGATTTTTGAAATCATTTATCACTCTTGTGCATACATAAAGAGGAAAATATGAATTAAATAGATATTCCTAAAACTTTTTCACACTGATAGTCAAACTTTTAAATCACTTTTTGACTCAATCATCAGTGTATTATTATTCTATACAGTGTCATTCTTTGATCATTAAGAGAGCTGGGAACAGACTTCTGTAAAAGAATGCCTCACTATTGTCTGGAATTTTTCTCCTTGGCTATTGACACTTATTCTCGAAGTTTAGATTCTATTGCCTTCTTGATCTGAACAAAATTTGTCAACAGAAGCTTTTCAGACTTCAACTAGGACATCTATTCTTTCCTCAAGGGGCTTGGCTGCGCAATCATCTTGCAGGGCTATGTTCACAGATAGGCGGGCAATGACACCTGTGGCAAAAAGTGCAGCTGCCAGACCTAGGAGGTTGGAAGAACTCACTACTAGAAAATATATAGAAAATATAAATGAAAATATAAAAATAATGTAAAATCAAAAAACCACATTTGTTTGATGATCTGACCTGGTCTTCAGAGCCAGTGACAGTCTCTTGGAGGAGGTGACATTTGGTCTTAAAGGCTAAGTGTCATAAAAGCTTAACACTTGAAAACTAAGAACTTATTTAGAAGTTGAGGTGGAATTGTGTCAGTCTAGTGAGGCAAGGCCAGAAGATAGGGCAGACTAGCTGCTCTGGTCATCACTAGCCCTCAGGAATACAATAGCATTTTCAAATTAAATATGAAAGATGATACCTGCTGTCCCAGGTTTCTTCATGTGACTTCTTACCTTCCTGATAAAATGTAAGTAGGCCCCACTATCACTGAAATAGGTGGTATTGTTAAGTGTAAAACTATATAAAATTAAACCATCACTGATTTGTTCCCTTGAGTGCTCCTGATGTGTGCTTATAACAATTTGTAAATTGGCAGCCCCAGTCATCTGAAATACGCTTTATCATCTAAATGTAAAACTATTTTAATATACCCTCCCACCCTGTAAGAAATTGTCTTATCTAATAATTGACAGAAGAAAGTCAGAGATAAAGAACATAAAAATAGTCCATTTTTAAAAAATGTCAATTTTCTTCCCTCCAGGTGAAGTAAATTGTACAGTTCATCTTTTATAAACAATTTTTATCAATATAAAATCAGGCTCACCCCACCACTCAATACATATTGAGCAAATATTTAAAGATTATCTGTTTGAAGGGACTCTAGACTATTGACGTCTTCCCAGTATATAGGCAAGGGTCATGCTAGTCCTGGCCAGCAAGGACCTTGGACAAGTAAAGGGCAGTGCCCCTGAGACATGGAGTAGGACGAAGGGGAGGGGGTAGGGAAAAAGACTGGAGGATAGTCTGGTATCATGCCATATCAGTTCTCTCTGAAGGATTTTGGTCTTCATTCCCAAGGAGTGTTGGTATTTATATTAAAGAGTTTGAAGCAGTGAAATGACATGATCATACTTGCATTTTCACTCTGCTGTGAAGCAAAAGGACCGTTGGGAGTAAGTTATTTTCCTGCTGAGTAAGGTAGAGTTCTTCATGCAGCAATTGTGAACTTGGTGACTTCAGACTTCAGAACGTGGTGAACCTTCTTTTTGGTGTTTTCTCAAAAGGGATATGTGGAAATTATTAATCACTTACAAGCAACATTTGGAAATTTTACAGTTGCAATTAACAATTAAACTACCACAGCAATAATAAAGCTACAAGCTATTTATTAAATGGAGTCTTAAATGATTTTATTGCTTTATTGTTCTTGTTTATATGCATAAATAGCAAATGAACTAAATCAGGATTTGGGAACAAAAGAGAATTTTCTGTGAAAAAGAATGAGAAGAAAGTCAATTCACTGTACCATATGAATAGCCCTCTTGAGTAACACACAGGAGGTTGAGTCTTTATATATATATATATATATATATATATATATGTTTGTTTGTTTATTTATTTATAAAAAACACTGTAATGACACTAAAGGATTAAAACACTAATGGCAGTTTTGGCTTAGTTGGTCGTAACAACTTACTTTTGTTGTAGAATGATTAAAATCATCTCAGTAATACTAGTGGTGAGAGCTAATGACAAATTAGGTTTTGATTCACCAATAATTCCCCGTCAATACCTTCATAGCGGGCATTTGAACTATTTACTATGCTTATTATCTCTTAATTCTTTCAAAAAATTTTTGGGTAAACATATGATTCTCATTTTACATCCTCTATCTGAACATTCCAATTAAATGAGAATGATGTTAATGGTAATAATGAAAGCTAATGCTAAGAGTGCTTTTTATGAACTAGGAACTTGTTTAACCTTCTTAATAGCCTCAGGTCACCTCATTTGTAGAGATCAGGAAACTAAAGCACAGGGAAGTTAAGTAACTTGCCAGAGACCACACAGCCTGTAGGGAGTGGTGGAGCTGGAATTTGGCCCCAGGGAATCTAGCTTCAGAGTCTGTGCTTACCCACGATACACATCACCTATTTAAAATTAATGATTTTGAAAAGTCAGCTCATGATATATACATATATGTATACACAATACTTTTCAAGCATTTTCATAAACTCCTTTAACTGGATCACCCCAACATAAAAATATGGGAGATTTTTGAAACTGAATCCAACTTTATGGCACAAGATGAGTAAAGTTTAAAAGCAAGCAGATGTTCTCAAAGCACATAAAACTCAAAATTGCTCTACACTTGACGCTATTTGGAACACAGGCATAATTCTTTTCAAATATGATTTTTATCTAAATGGTGTCCCTTAAAACTTCATTTTAACACCCAAACGATCCCCAGCTGTTCAGGGAGATTGGCCCCTGCTGGGTCTGTTTCCCAACACTTCCCATATTCCACCATAAATATTCATGCTGCAGTATTCCTGCTACCCGAAGAGGGACCAGGATTCATTTTTATGAACTCCTCTCAGCTGGGATTAGCATCGTTCACCTATTACCCAACTCTTGAATTATGGTTTTGTTCTCTTGTGGTCTCCATTTTCTTCATTTTTACTGATATCTGAGAAGCCTGAAGAGAAAGTAAAGTGTAAAAGAAACTTCTAAGCCCAGGAAGTTAGTCCAAGGAGTATACAAAATCAATTTTTATAATACAATATCTCATTCAAACTTTACACCCAGACCTGTGTGAGACCACAGTTTTCTTGTTTTTCCAGATTTCGAGGCAAAAGCCCTGCCCTGTGAAAGGTTTGTAAACTTCATTTGAGGGCCAGGGGGTGGGCATGATGAAGGAGCTAAATGGAGGGGATGCTCTTTCCAGAGACAACATATGCTTGGGCAGCAAAAACTGTCATTTTTTTTTAATCATATGTTTTTTTTTAAAACATACAATTTATGCTTGAATGTGTTTAGATCCCATAATACTTGGAATAAATCTGCCCGTCTGGGGATTGAGAAGTGGCAGGAGAAGTGTGTGAATTTTCCCCTCTTTGCTATCACTCTCTCATTTTTAATGGGTTTCTTAAAGATATCTACTATCTATATATGTCAAATATAGCATAACCGTATGCAACCATAGATATCCATGATCTCATTCACCACCCAACCAAAGCATGACAACAATTTGCCTTATCTAAGTGGGAAGAACGTTTGGTCTTTGACATTAGACTTGAGTTCTTCTACCTTTTTGGCACTAACTGGTCAGGTACTTGGACATATTTAATTTCTTGAAATCTCTATTTTCCCATTTGTAAAATAGGGGAAATAATAGTCCCAATGGCTTCTTGTGAAGTATAAATAAAGTATATAGAAAACAGTACTCAGCAAAGGTCTAATTAAAGAAAGCCAGCTCCCTCCCTCTCTTCTCTATGTGACACTAGCTATTTGGGTGTCAGAGGAAGAAATGAGTAGTGGAAGAGAGATATCAACCCTCACACACCGGGGCATAGTGGTCACCTCCCACATTTCATGAGTTCACTACAACACGTAATGGCAAAAGGTCTGCCTCAGTTCATTTTGGAAATACCATCTAATTCTGCAGAGGATTCTGCCATAACATAACCTCACAAGGTTTTGAGGAATGGCAGACTGAGTTAACTGCTCTGTTTCGGATGCTCATGTAGACAAAAGAAGGGGTATTTCCTTCAATGGATCCTTCTGCAAATGTACCCTGCTTTACTTTAAAACTTTAGAACCAACCAGTTACCACTAACCACCCATTCAACCCTGCCAACATTCAATTGCACAGGATGTTGGACCAATAATGACTTATCAATGAGGATAAGTTGCTGAGTTTCTGGAAATAGACCTCATAAAGAGATACGGCAGTCTCCCTGCCCTTCAGAAGAACTGACTAGACTAGAGTCACCCAAAACTCTGGAGACAGTTCATTGGCTTCATAAAGCCTGAGATTTGAGTCAGACTGCTGGGGTTTGAATCCTGTCTGTGTTGTGCTTAGCTCTGTGAGGTCGAACGCATCTCTTCACCTTTCTAAGTCTGTCCTAACAGTAGTGGGATATGCCTCATATAATTGTGACAGGGATTAAATTAGAAAGTCCAGGTAAAACATTTAGCTCACTAAAAACAATGTCAGCACTATGTAGTCAGTGTATATTTGCTTAAAAATTACTTATGAAAGAAGTAGCTGAGGTCAAACCTTAGGTTCCCTTCTATATACTTAAGACTGGATACTTAATTGACCATGCTGGGAGGGCCTTGGGTAGAAATACAACAACGGTGTTGAGTGTCCACCTCAAGACCATGTTCTTAACAAAACTGAAGGCTGCTTTACATTCATGCTGCTATTTTAAGGGTGATACTTAATGGATTGCTCTGTGTGGAGGAGAATTAAGTGTACATTTGGAAAGTGCAACAGAATTTTCCAAGATGTATATATGATGTAAAATTGTAGTTACTATATACATAGCCTGGTGTCACCAACAATTCTACTTTTAATAATAACTGTCACCCACCAAGCAGAGATGTCTGCTATTTTAGTCTCAGGCATCTACAGGCATGCCTTATTATTTTAAGCCATGCTGCAGTGTGTATTTGGAACATTTCTTAAGCTTTGTTTTCTTCTAATGACATCATTTTAGTCCTTCTTGGACTGCCTGATGGTTTCTTATGACACTGAGGAATCTAGCCCAGTGGATAGTAAGAGGATTGTTTAGATATATGAAGTGCATACTGCTGATAGGTATTTGGCATCAATTGAAATTAACATAGATAGAATTGTTCAAGAAATTGGTAATACATTGTAGTATTTTTGATGTGACAAACCTGGTGAAGTGGAATCAGAAACCAGTAAGTAGAAACATCATCATCACCCTTTTTCCATGCACTCACTATTACCTCTGCCTCATAAACACACATCAAGAACACTATTTAGGTGGGAGTATAAGTGTTAGATGTAATGCCTCATATGATGTCTCTTACCCATTTGACAACTTGGATTGCGTTTGAGTCTATTTTGATAGAGAATGAGAGACAGAAATGGACAGATTCGCAGGGAACTCTGGGTCCAGATCAAATTATTTTGAGCTCAGCTCGGAAGGTAGAGTACAGGAAGATGAGAGGCCAGTCTTCCAGACTACTCAGATGGCAGCACTGTCCTTACTTGTGGGGAACTGGCAGTTCTTTGTTTCAGGCATCTTTGTTCATGAAGCCACCATCAGCATAACATTGGTGGATCCTTCGAGCACTTCAGTTGATAGCCATAGATTCAGTGGGCTTGCAGAGAAAAAGGTAGAGGCCAGTATTTATTGGAGCTGACAAAACAGTTCACTTTAGGGATCCTGGAAAACATGGGGAGACATTTAAAGGGAGTCTCAGTTCTTATCTGGTGGCTTTTACTGGTTGCAAATAGGGACAGCTAAAACTAATGTAAATCTTTAAATTCTGTATCTTCTTAATTTTTTATACTTAATTTTTTATACTAAAAGGTATATTGGTGAAACCACTTTTTGAACTTTTTTTGAGACTGAACTAGAAAAGGGTTTTTGGGCTGTGATTACAAAGTTAGTACCCCATAAGGAATTTCTTAACTGTACCCATTCATAGTTATTAAGACAAATTAGTAGAAGCCAATTATATGCATGACTTTCTAGACAGTATTATTTATGTGTGTTAATTTTATTTTCAAGGTTCTTTCAAATTATGGCAAAGTGTTAAAATAATATGTATGAGACAGTAACATGAAATAATATTATTCCATGATGAAATATGTTGACTGATATAACAACTGTCCAATTTAGAGAAATTACCTAATCTGTTTCCATTCTCAAAATGTGTACTGTTGTTGGGATCAAATTATAGATTGCAATGTAAAGTATCTAGCACAATAGATTCTAAATAATTGATAAACCACTATCTGTAAGTTATAAAGGGCTTTCTTACTATGCCTATAGAGGCAGGATTTCAGGTTAGGAATTCTGTTTCTAATTTGGAATCTTGCTTTCACGAGATCTGGGCAATAGTGTTCGGGTAAAAAGGAAACTTTAAGTGCACATCTTAGTATGACACCATTGGTGAGCATGTCTTAGAGTGCCTGTCCGTCCATAGAGCCTTTCTCTGGAAACTGCTCCATCTATCGGCCTTCACTCAGAGGCCTAGAATCTGTGTTACCTGATGACCCATTCCCCCAGTTAGAGAGGATCGAATGAGAAATGGTCTTATGGCTCAAGTTGGGCCAGTTATAATGCTCTCCTAATGTTTTAAAACAGATTAAATATCTTACTTTGGCTTCTGCCAAAACTCTAAGCAGGGATTTGAGTGTAGAAGTTTATTTGAGTGGGGATGAGATTGGTAAGGAAAATATGTAAATAAAGTGTAACTCATCAAACAAGTGACCACTTGGGAACTTGAGTTTAATCCTTTTAAAGAATTTAGTGTGGAATGTGTGTCTGAGTTATCCCATCCTGTGAAGTGAAGGAACCAATATATTTATCCATCAATTAGTGTTGCCTATGGGTTAGAGTCTGCTCCCATAGGTGCTAATTTCTGAGCACATCCTATCGGGAAGAATAGGCTTAAGCAGTCAGAGATAACACTGGGGTCAACAGTATATAATGCTATACTGGGATGAGATATTGAACTGGCAGGCATAGGAGTCTTCAGGCCTAAAGGGATATAAGAAAGGCACATAGTCTGCAGACAGAAAATTCCTTATTCATAGATGATGCATTTCAGCAGAGGAATTGAGGGCAAACTTTTAGGTCTTATGTTAGCTACTGAGTAAGGAGAAAAAAACTAAAAAATACATAGTAGCAGGTGTACAGACACAACTAAGGACCAGATGGCATGTGATTCCAGCAATATGGGGAAGGTGAACTCTGTTGATGAAGAAACTCTAGTTCACATAAGATTTGGCTGTGTTCTATTTTCTGTTTCTAGATTATGTGAACATGACTGGTCCTTGGTAATGCTCCTTTGAATTTTGTTAACCTGAGTGGCAGCCTTCACAGGATGTGGCAGATTGTATTTTCCAGAAATAGTGATAGCAGTGTTTTCTTTTTTTTTTTTTTTTAAATATTAAATTTATTTTATATTCCCCATACAATTGCAAACGTTTCTGACCCATCCTTCTCCCGCACCCCCAAAAATGTCTCTGGTTCATAGTTTTTTGTTGATTTTGATTTTCACTTTCTTATATTCATTTTCCTGGTCCCTTATTTAAGTTTTCTAGATTCCTGCTTGAGTGAGACCATGGTATTTTCTTTTTCTTTTGGATTTCGCTGAGCATGATCCCTTCCAGTGCATCCAGTTGCTGCAAATTGGTTTTATCTTTTGAATGCTGAAATTCCATGGTATTGTCACATCTTCTTGATCCAGTCACTATTTTTGGGCATTGGTTGTTCCAAAGCTTAGCTATTGTAAACAGTGCTGCTAAACATGGGTGCTGTCTTTGGTTGATGTTCTGTGTCCTTTGGGTAATACCTAGGAGTGAATTGCTGGATCAATGGAAGCTCTATGTTTAGTAGGTCCAGAAATCTCACACAGCTCTCCTAGTGGTGGACCAGTTTGCACTACCAACAGTGCACAAGAGTTCCTTTTTCTCCACACCCTCGCCAACATTGTTGTTGCTAGTTTTTTTGCATCCTCACTGGTGTGAGATCTTGGTAGTTTTGATTTGCATTGTTTTCTGTCTCATTCTCAAACGTTAACACTCTCATCAAAAGGCAAAGTCTACTTTCCTTTTCCTTGAGATCTTGTAGACTGTTTTGGATGACTTGGTGCATAGAAAATGGTAAAATTGATGCTATATGACTTCTTATAAAATGTCTTCCACTTGGTTCTCTTTCTTAGCGTTTTTGTCCTGGGCATCTAGCCACCAGCATGTGAGAAAGCCCGGGGTATTTGGGGATTCCACTTCTAAGTATGTAGCTGATAGTTCCAATGAAAATCTCCCTAGAGGCCAGCATTATTCCCCAGACATGTCATGACTGAGCCTGAAGATAATTCTATCTTGGATTTCAAGTTGCCCACATTGACCCATGTGGATCAGACATGAGCCATCACTGAGTCCCATGCAATTTGCAGATTTAGGGCAAAATAAAAGTTGGACTTGCTCTAAGTCACTACTGAGTTTAGGATTACTTGTCACATAGCCCTGGATAATGAACACAAGATAAAGTAATCCATTTGGTTTTTGTAAGCTCTCTCAAATAGTTTAGGGTGTATAAATGCACAGGTATTTGGGCATCTATTTATTAATAGTTAACACTCCATTGTTTCTCCTAGCCCATCAACAATGTTGAAGGAATATTTTCTGAGGAATTTGTCATGATTTGACACTAAATTCAAATCACCAAACTCTTACCCCCAATCTGGTCTGTCTTATTACTTTATAGCCATCATGCTATAGAACCTGTATGATTCAGACACTTTAGAACTTTTATTGTAGCGACCAGATAATGTGCCTAGATTTTTTTTTCAGCTACTGTGCTTTTACATGAATTGTCTCTTTTTAAATTTTTGCCAAAATTATGGATTATGGATAAAAACATGTCATTTATAGATTAGGAACTAGAAGTTCAGGAAAGCTAAATGAGATGTGCAAGGTTATATAATAACTGGCAAAATTGGGATTTTAAAGCAGTATGTTTCCTACAGTCCCTATTATTTCCCTTATGTATTTTGTATTGAGACCTTCAAAGGACTTGAGGTTCATAGTTTGTTTTTAACCTTTATCTATGTTCTATGCTGCACAGATGTGGTAAGTTGGTATAGTGATAAAGCCAATATTTTCCTCTGGTTACTGAGAAATTACCTTTTGAGGTTAAAAATTTCTTTATAACATCAGGGTGCTCTGCTTATATAAGTTTGTATACATATATTATTATCCATATATATTCTATGTATAAGAATATTAAAAGTAGAGTTGTATATATTACATATGAAGTTAAATAATAACATTTTTCCTCTATTATGTCTATATAATGTGATAGATGCTAACTAAATTTATTGCAGTAATGATTTTTAAAAGACAAACTTAACCTTACACAGTGACACATGTCAAATATCAATAAAACTGGAAACAACTGTCTGTATATACATATATATGGAGACTGATATAAATTATTAATTTGCTCTATTCCATAAAAAACTAGACCATTCTTCATTTAAGTTTCATAAATGTGAATGTCATTTTTCTAATCTATTAAAGATTTATTGATTGATTTAAAATCTTTATTTTGAAATAATATTTAGCTTTGTAACAGAGTTACAAATATTGTAGAATTCTAATATCCTTTTACTCAGCTTCCTCTAAATCTTACATGTGATATTAACAGTTGTACAATGCCATTATCCAAACACACACTGTTCTTTCTCCAATATTTCCACTTATGTAATATTTTTCCATTTCAAGATCCAATCCAGCATACCACATTGCATTGCATCAGCATGCCTTCTTAGTCTTCTCCATTCTGTGACCATTTTTCAGTCTTTCCTGGTTTTTCATGACCTTGAGACTTTTGAAGATCATTTGCCAGGTATTTCGTAGAATGTGTTTCATTGGTGTCATCTGTTGTTTTCTCCTAATTAAAGTGAGGTCATGGTTTTTCTGCAAGAGAACACCTCCAAGGTCAATACCTCACTGTCCTTGCATCATATCCAGAGTAAATGACATCATGGTCATGTTGACCTTCGTTCCTTGGTTGAGTTGATGTCTGCCATCTCTGTTCACTCTAAAGATGCTGTTTTTCCTTTCCATGCTCTGTTTTTGGAAGGGAGCCACTCGTCCAGCATAAACTCAGGAGAAAGGAATTAAATTCCACCTTCTTGAAGAAGGAGTATGACTGATCGATTTTTTTAATGTTGCAGTGGAAAAGAGTGTTTTCACTCCTGAAGTAGGTCACAGATTTACAATGTCAGCTGGGCTCTGGCTTACGGAAACACTTCTGGTCTCTCAAACATTGAGTCATCCACATCGTTGATTTCCTCATCATGAAAAATATACCCCATAAAGTAATGCCTCCTCTTATTTGCCATATGATTAAGAGCCTAACTAAAAGTATTATAAACATTCTCACTCCACCCCCTTAGCAAAGGACTCACTGTTATCTCTTTAATCTTAAAGTTGTATGTTTGATATAAAGTATATACGAAACTTTTTTCAAATGTATTTTCTTTCCCCAAAATTAAGAGGATAACTATTTTTCTTTAAATTTTCTCTGGCACCTGTAAAATAAATTATTAAAAATACTTCAAATCATAAAACTGTTAATATTTAAAACTACATTCTCTTAAATGTAAATATATAATATGTAAATATATACATATATAAATAATATTTATATATCGGATGTTTATATAAATACACATTTATATAAACATATATTTATGAATAAAATTATAAAGATTACAGAATAATATTAATTCTCATTGACTAAATATCTCCTATATGTCAAGCACTTTGGTGTCTTAAAATTTTCATTTCTAATCTTACAAAAAATTCTATGAGGAAAGAACTATAATTCCCATTTTAAAATAAAAAGAAACTGATACTTGGGGGAGGGGCTATTATCTTTCCAAGATGTCATGGCAACTAGCAAGACTGGATTTGAATTTAGGGCTCTCTGATTGTCAACAATGAACCTAGCAAATGTTTGTAGATTGACTGATTCAGTTGGATAGGGAAAAAACAGTATTTGAAGATTGGACTAGCCATAAGTATTTCAAAATTACACACAATCACACATGATTGATGAAGACAGGTGTTAGACTGGGCTTGCATAAAGAGGAGCTGCCACTTAAAGTCAATCAAAAGAATCATGCTGACATTCAGGTTGAAGTGTGAAAACGGCAACTACATCCTGATTCCATAAGGCTGAAGTGCCAGTTTCTACTTCTTGCTGCAATCACAAATGGGTTATATTATTTAATCTCATACCCTTTGTGTGGCTCACATAAAGTGATTCTCCTGTCTCATGGGGAAATAGCAAATAAGTAAGAGGTAAAATATCTATAGAAAAGGAGGACTGCAAAGTTGCTACAGGATAGAAGCTTCCATGTTATCAAAGGCTAATGATTGAGATGAGATGAATAAATTAAGTGGTAAAACCTAACCTCTCTCTCTCTTTGAGAGAGAAAGAATATGAGAATGCATGAAGATGACTCTCAGACTTCAAACCCATAAACTTCAGAGCAGCAATATCATCTCTATATTTTCTAGATGGCAGCTTAATTTTTATTTTGTGCCCCCTCACTATTGTACCATGGAATTATGTGACTGCTTCTTATTTGGATTTTCCCCCACACTGGTCATGTTGAATGGGAATCTAGATGTTTAACTAGATGTTAACCTCACTCTTGACATTGGCCTATCTACTAGGTCCCCATGGAAACATCCAATGTACCATCACCCGCAGTGTCCATTTAGTTGGGGATATATCTGTTGTTTCTGCACCTTATACAAAAGGTATCATCACAAACTTCATTGCTTTTGATTCAAATGAGCAGACTGTCCAAAAAAAAAAAAAAGGCTAGAATATAGTTGACTGTCTTATCCAACAGAAGTAGAAACCTCAGCTGAACAACCATGGCTCCTGGACACATGTCTTGGTCTGTCAATTGCTTCAGCCTGAACGGAACAGACATTCTGAGGCATGAAACCTGCAAGCCAAGTTTCGTGTCCCATCAGGGAAATCCGAGTTGCTGTTCTGAAGCCAACTTTAGCATTCCTGATGCTTCTTTCCCTTTCTTTTCTTGGTTGCTTGGTTTAACCTTGCAACCCCCAACCACTCAGAGACATCAAGAGCATCCTGCCATCCCAGACTGGCATGGTCTATCCTGTAAACCTCTCAGAAGGCTGCTGGGAGAAATGTTGACTGGGCCACGCTTGTCGACAGCCACCTTTCAGAGCAGGCCTGGCCTCACGGCTCCCAAGTCACTGCTGTTCCACACAGACACAACTGCCAATCTGTCAACTGAACACAGGCCTTTTAGTTTAGCCATGGTGAGGTGTGTGTAACTGAGCCCAGAGGACAGACACACGAAACTATGCACGTCTGCTCCCTCCTAGACACCCAACAACCCTCCCCCTCTCCCTGTTCTCTGTGTTAATTCTGAAATTTAAAAGTGAAAACAGAACTTCTACTCTGCTTTCTTTTTCCCAGTAATCCTCAGTCAAGGATTACTGTCTGTCACCTTTTCTTCCCCACTGTAAACAGCACCAGTCTTTTCATTTTAAGCTTTGACTTGGGAGACAAACCACTTCTCATTTCTACTTTCAGGCTGGTCTACAAAGTGTTTTAAGACTTCAGGTTACACTCAGCAAGCCTGTGCCCAGTGGGTGGAAAGGGTATGCAGGGCCGGCCCCTGTTTCTCAGCTCTGAGTTCATTGATTTGATACAGCTTCTTTTGTTACTGCCGAGATGGGGGCAGGGAAGACTTGGATTAATAAAAGCATGAAATAAAATACATGTGTAAAATGTGGTAAATAACAAGGAAGGGTGTGGGGCTGAGGAGTGGAAGGCCGAAGAAGCTTGTTGTGTAAAAATTGAGGTTTCTGAGGTCTGTACTGTGGTTTATTTGGGAAATCACAACATAGGCACCTCAAAAAATTCACTGAGGACTGTCGACTGATGGATTTCCAAACGAAAAGCCATGCATGAAAATTAATTTCCAGGTGTGCATGACCTTAATTTAATTTTTTTCCCCGGACTAATGTTGCCACAGGCACAGTTTTAGTTTTATAATGTAATGAATATATCATTTGTGTCACTCATGGTAGGTACCCTGCATTCTGGGGGGTGCAGAGTGAAATGCTTGCTTAGGGTAGGCAGTGTCCTTATTGCAAGAGGTGTCCAAATTACAAAGAACTTGACAATGCTCTGTGGAGTTAATGTGTTTATATGGAAAGTAATCATTAAGGGAAAATGTCAATGTGGATGCTACATTGTATCTAGAGTGAGGGAAAACAAAACAACAAAATATTAATACATCTAAGCTTCACACAAACAGAT
This sequence comes from Talpa occidentalis, assembly GCF_014898055.3. Lineage (NCBI taxonomy): Eukaryota > Metazoa > Chordata > Mammalia > Eulipotyphla > Talpidae > Talpa > Talpa occidentalis. The sequence goes on along the minus strand of NW_023603674.1, from coordinate 3,085 downwards.
GCTGCATTCAGGCTGCTGTGGTTTGTGATGATCATTGTCACTGCAAAACACTGATGACCTACCTGTGCTCCATCAGAAATGCTTGCACAGCCCAAGTCCCTGACTTCGGTACTAAAGTACATGTGCGCCCTTGGCAAGTCCCCGTTACCACTCAGGCCGTTGCATCTTATCTGTTAAAGGAGTACATTGTGCTAGATAATTTTTATTTTCATTTAGGTTGTTAAAATTCTGTGATTCTTTGTCACAAAGACTTTATGAGCACTGATCTGAAGCAAAATGTGCAAGGTAAATTATTAATGTTGTATTGCCCCGGTCATCAAGCATTTGTGAGTGGTAAAAGGGCAATCTTACGAGACTTACACTGTGACAGGGGGAGGACAAGGATTAGGTTTTTCTAGTCCTATAAAAGTCATCTGGAGAATGTTCACTTTAATTACATGCAATTTAAGTTATTAAATTTAAGCTATTTTAAGTGGCATCCTGAGACAAGCAAAAGGTGAACTGAAATTCCTTCAGCTATTTCTAGAGCACAGAATATTGCTGACTTGTGTGACAGACCTTGCCCCAAACTTCCTTATCAGGTATTTATAAGTGCTTCAGTAGTTTCTTTCACTGTTTTCATATTTCTGACAACAAAGACTTACTCAGTTTGCCTCTTAAAAGTTAGCAGAAGGCATTACAATTATTTGCGATTCACAATAGATTTCACTCCTTGCCTGTTTACAAATGATTTTTCTTTATTATGTACTTTCATGCCACAGCTTATATTTTTATTTGCTTATTATTATAAGATTTAATGTAAAATTACAAGAAATTTAAGAGCAACCCAAGCTACCATAATTTTTTAGTCTCTAACAACCTTTATTTTTGTGTATATTTTTGAGCATTGTCTCAATCAAAAATATGTCTTTATACAGTTATAATAATTTTGTTTGGATATACGTCTTTTTAGTCAGTGTTAATTTCAGTAATTTTGTACTTACTTGGATACTCTTTAAGCTGAAGGAAAAGGACTTGTTACATGTAGAAGCAAGGAATTTTCTCAGCTGGGTTTACAGCCATCATCTGCCCTAAACTAAATTGCTGCTTTTGGCTTTCTTACTTGATTAACTCAAATAGATTATCCAAATCTTGTTCACTTTGAACACTGTTCTTAAAGCTGGTATCTCTGTGTGTATATGACCAACTGATATCTGTGTGTATATATGACCAACTGATTATCTCTCCTGTGCTGAGAGTAACCACACTACTTATCAGGCTGTGCTGCCATGCTTAATATTCAGTCTTGACGTCAAGACTAAGATTCATTCTTAGAACCATGGTATTCATGGTTCTAAATCACTGTTATTAGATATGGTTAAAACTCAGTCTCTCTCCCAAAGCAGGAACAATGATGTAAATATTTCCAACTGAATTATTTACCAGTTTTTAGTCCTCCAGATGTGGGATCCTCATTTACCTATATGTTGGTTTATTCTGGAGATACAACACTACTCTGAGAGCTGGTCAGGTAACAGATGCATCAAACAAGCCTAGAATAAGATCAAATATAGAATAGATTCAAGCAATTTTTATTGTTAAGGAACTATGGCATAGGGATGTAACAAGATATGAATATGGGCCTCCCTGGTGGCGCAGCAGTTGAGCGCTGGGTTGCGAAGCCCGCAGCCTCTGCAGCGCCGATTTGATCCCCGGCTGCTCCCCGGCCACCAGAGGAGGGTCCCGCATGGCGCGCAGACCTCTCCTGCTGCCCGCTGCTCCCCTCAGCAGTGTACTTCGGTCCTTCTGCCTGCTCTGCTCCCTGCTCTGGCTCTGGTGAATTCTCTCATCCTCCCCCGCTTCTGACTGTACCCAGTGCATGTATAATAAATAAGTAAATCTTTAAAAAAAAAAAAATATGACTATGTAAATATGTAGGTATTTTAAATTTAAAATGGAAAAAATCACAAGTTGGAAAATAGAAACAATGATTCTTTCAACACAGCATCCTTTGTATGCATATTAACCCATATGCCTTCTCTCATTTTTCTTGAAATGCAGCTTTTCAATCTGTCTTTATTTTCCTACATTTGATATAGATGCAGGTTCAGAGAAATTATTCCCCAGTATAAGGGAAAAAAAATGGGTGAGCATGATGCTAAGTGGCAACTGATATTAAACTCCAAAGTCAGGAAGGCGATAGGCCTGTGGTGCAGTCTGTGGTGACCTGGAGAACCTGCTCTCCAGAGCTGGCAACCACTGCTCAGCTCTAGACAATTGTTGACACTCGTTGACATGTAGGAATGTGGGCCCTGTGTTACTAATCTCCCACTTTCTCAAGAAAAGCAGCAAATCTGGGTTTTTAGTAATATCCTCAAACTTTTAAATGTTTTCTTTATTTTAAAACACAGTTTGGGCCAAATAAAACATGAGGGCTAAAGGACACTTGTGAGCCTCCATTTTGCCTTTTTTTGGCCTATTCTCCAGGTCAGCAAACTATGGCCTGCAGACCAAACTTGCCTACCACCTGTTTTTTGTAAATACAGTTTACTGGAGCCCAGTGGGCTTATTTGCTTATTGCCTGTGCCTGTGCTGGTGCTACAAAGGTATAATTCAATAGTTACAAAAGATTAGATGGCCAGAAAAGACTGAAGTACCCTCTGTTCAACCTTTCCAGAAAATGTTTGTTTACCTCTGGTCTGTTCTAGCCTGATAAAACTCTTAACTTTTACTAAGTTCATCATTATTTTGACTTGAGATCTTTGTACAACTTTCATTCATCACTCTTGTATCTGTTCGTGATTCCTCTCCTGCATTTGAACCCTCTGGTTATTTATCTATAGGGTCATCCAGAGTCGGGTTGAACATCTTTCAGGTCCCACAGCTGTCACCTGGATTAAATCTGACTTCTTGGATACATGGTATATGTTGGAATGTTAAAGACATCACATATTCATCGAGAAAGTGAATAGAGCTTATGACAAATTGCAGAATTCAAAGAAGAGCAAAAGGTAACTGATAGGAGCAGTGGCTAAATTGTAGCCTGGTAAATCCAACCAATGAGAGGTTGACCGATGATATGTCTTATGCACCTAATTCTTCATTG
>NW_023603672.1:0-6100 GCF_014898055.3 Talpa occidentalis | reverse complement strand
CACACAGGATGATGACTAGTGTCTCATTCAAATGAAAACTTTCAAATATTTTCAGATAATTATCATTTTCCTTCTCTTCCCTTCTCCAACTATAATATCCTTAATGCTTTAATCACTTCTTGAACTACGATTTTAAATTTCTTCTCTGATGTGGACACCTAACTTCCCCCAGAATGTATGACATCTTGGTTTTGGCATTCTACCTCTTTTTTTAAAGAATACAAAGTGGTTTAAACAATCTGCTAAGATATTTTTAAAGCATGTTAAGCATTTGGGGATCATTCGGCAACTGGTTCAGGAAGTATGGGGTGTGGTACACTATTACTGCAAAGAGAAGTATTGCTTAAAGCATGAATTAAATTGCTATAAATTTGCCCTGAGAATCTAAGTAGATCAGTGAGTCTGAAAGTAGGCATCAAACAATGGGAAATGTTTTGTACTAAAGGAAAATATCCCAAATATGACTGCAATATTCTTATGGGTAGTGTCTACATGTGAGTTTAATTTGGTCTTTGGGTCATCCCAAATGACCAAAAAATGCATCCAAGAGGAAACATGACCAGAAATAGTAGGCAAATCCAAAAGAACAGCACAAGAAGGATATATGAGCAGAGATTAAATAGGAAATAAAGAGCAAAGGTAACAGAAAACAAAAGACCAAGATGGCTACCACTAAACTGTGTTAAAAACTCTATCATTTTTCACTAAACTCAGGTCTCATGGCTGACCACATGGAAAGGCATAGTATCAAGAGAAATTGTATTATTTGCATTTTTACATGTCTGTCTTCCACAGAGGGACAATAAAAATGAGCGATAAAAGCAACAAACCCCTTAAGAAGGAGCATTTTCTTTGTTTTCCTCCATTGATAACCCTAATGTTTATCTAATCTCTTTTACATAATGAAGATGAAATGATTGATCTTTTTCCACCTTTGACCTCAAGCAATTTTCTTTACCACCTAGGAGGTAAATTATGCACGATCTGTGACAATCTTGTGTTAAGTTTATTTGTTATTTACCTCTTTATCCATGTCTTAATTCCCAAATCCAACTGTAATCTTCTTGTGCGTAGTGCTTACATGTGAGTTTACTTTGGTCTACTGTTCATTCCAAGTAACCAGAAAATCTGGCATTGATTTGCCTGAAACTTTTTGTTCAAAATATATTTGGGAAGCAGAAATAGAAGAAGCAAAACATGAAAGTTTTTTTTTTTAATAGTATGAATTCAACTTAAGAAAACCTCAAAAAATTTTATGAATTCCATTTGTTTCTTCTATAATTGGTTGTTTTTATGAATGAGAAATATGTAAAAAGTTGATTGCTCTCTCAATTAAAAGTTTTGGTTATGGCAAAATGCTCTATGTTTTCATACACATTTTCCCAAACTTCAATTAATTACTGGGAAACTGGTTTTTGAAAATAGTTCTGTAACAATGTACTATTGCTGATGATATCATGTGTTGGTATGTGCATATGTTTGTATAACTACCTTACCATTTTATTATCCTACTAGATCAGTTTGACTAGTTAATGTTATAAATCAGTACTATGAGAAACCTAAGGACTCAGTAGCAATATCTCTTTTCTTTTTGTTGTGCAACAGTGAGACAAGGTTACTGTGTCTAAAACAAAACACAAGTTAGTAATTACTGAAAATAAAAGGTGTTTTCTTGTTTAAATAAACAACATTTTAACAAGAACTAAGGTCACCAGTAATAGGTTAATGCTTCCGCCTCGGGCATGAATATGAACTGAATGACCTCTCTCCATCATTTGCAACCCTATGATTCTATCAACAGAAGACTTTCAGAGACTTGTGAGAACATAAACCAAGACTGCTGTTAATTTCAAAGTCTTTCAACTATTTCCCCAAGACTTTTATCCTCCCAAAGCTCCATTTAAGAAACATGGGAGGTGGGTATGATAAAGCTAAGAGGCATCTCTTTTGAACCAACCCAAAGTCCTTGTGGATCAGTAAAGTTGTTACAGGGCAGAACCTTCCCTTTCCTGGGGAAAGTTACATCCTGTTACACAGTTGCATCCTGTAAGTTCTGCTGAGCATTCACTTAATGACTCAGTCCAGGTCCTCACTTCATCATTGAGCTCAGGTCAGGAAACACAACCAAATTTCAACCAACTTACACTTTTCACCTTTGGCTCTACGGACACATTTGGCCACATATTACCCCTAACAGGTTAAGTCTCTACTAGATTCTCATTTCACTGTGTGATCACCTTTTGTTTACACCAGCAATGTGTGATGCAAGAAAAAAAGACAAATTACATTTTGACTGAAAAGAACTTTGACCTTGTCTACATAAGGAAAGTACATTTACATATTGTAAGATTACATACTTATAATGTCCCCACCCCAACACCAGGGCTGAATTTGGATTTGGTTTTATATACAGTTAGAAATAAAAATGAGAGGGAAAGTCTGAGCACAAATAATATTACGAAGTTAGAGTTAGACTTGGCAGTAAGAAAAAAAAAATAATGGTTCACAGATCTGTCAGAAGAGCGCATCAAATACATCTAACATTTGTGGAGAAATGCATCCTTTTATTTCTTAAAATGATCCAGCAGGTCCCTAAGAAACCCACAATACTACAATATCCTCAGAAGCCTTGCGATAGCTCAGTTATTTTATTTGACTCCAAAGCAGTAAAAAACCTTTTGTCTCCAGAAATGTTCCTTTAATATAATTAAGAAGGAAATTCAAAGCAAAAAACTTTAAGTTGTTTTCTCCTGTCTATCCAGTTTTTCAATCAAATCTCTAACAAAATGGTAGACAATTCATTTGCTGTGAAAATGTTTCCACTTTTGCCATTGGAAGCAGTCTAAACAGGACACATTTCGCAAGTCTAGCTCTTTATTAAGCAATGTAAGTAACGGTGTGCCTCATTTATTGAATAAAAAAGAATAACTCACAAATCAACATGTTGGCAAAAATACCTGTGTGCATATTGATACAGGGCAGCAAGGGGCACTAAAACTAGCTAAGGACAGTGCCCAAATAGTTCACCAGTCACTGTCTGAATTTTTTACCCATACACACAATTGCAAGACTACTCAGGGTCAGAGAACAACAACAATGGGATTTATTTAACAAACCAGGGAAAACAAAGAGCTACGGAGCCCACAAATGGCCTTACCTCACCTGACGCAGTGTCCAGTGTTTTAAAGTCCTCATCACAAAACCTCCCATGATGGCATCTTCCCGCCACTGCAGACCTGGAGCATGTGGCAGCCAGAGTACAGGCCGCTCACAAAGACAGCAGAAGACACAAGAGGAGATGCTCACCAGAGCTGTCAAGATGCTCCAGCACAACATCAGACAAGCGACACTCAAAACAGCAGCTGCAGCAGCCGCAAGACCCCGATAAATGGCCACAGTCATGCAGTACAGCCAGGCGTCTGGCTCTGGGTATTCACCTTTTCTTCCGGCTGTATGTGTAGCAAAGCTAGTTTCAGGCAAAGCTAGTTTCAGTAGCTCAGCTACTTGCAAAGCCTCTGAACTTTTCTTCTCGGAGGTTGGCTGCTGGAAGCCTCTCCACATGCTTCAGAGGCCTGCAACAGCTTTCTGGAAGATTGGCATGAAGGAGGAAGAAATCCTTGACCCTGGAATCGCAGAAGTTCTGAAAACGCTGAAATCCCAAAAGGTGAATCCTGAACGCTCAATTCCAGGGCCTGCAGACCCTTATATTTTTCTTAACAGAGTCTCCACCCCCACTGATACTTTGTTAGTATTTCGCCTGGGGCGACCAATCCTCACTATGCACCCCTCAAAGGGGTACCACCTGTTACAGTCTTTGACTTCAGCCCCTTGTTACACATGCATATGAAAATAGACTATGAGGCTATAAATCGACATGTTAATGCTGATTAATCCTGAATGGTGAGATTATGAATATTTAATTTTTCTTCTTTATATCACTCTCTTGTCTGAAATGTCTGTGGTAAGAGGCAAGGCTAGTTTTGTTCCTGCTTGTAAATATAATGATTTCTTTCAATTTAAGCACATAAACATCTACCTAATAATTATAAAAATGAATAAGCTACTTTCATGGTTCAAAAAAAAGGAAAAATATTAGTTAAAATAAGTCTGCATTCAAGTGGCAATTTGTTCCTTTCCCTCCATATGAATTTTACCTGGAATGCAAGAATTATACTCAGAACCCTCGAGACATATTTGTTAAAACATTTCTGTATAGTTCTTCAACATCCCATAGGTATGGGAAAGGAATCCATGAGACTTAGGTCAAATTCAACTTCTCTCAGCTTCTGACATTTGTATTAAGTTTCACAAATGAAAAGCACACCATTGGCCAAATTTTAAACTATAACTCTATCCCAAAAAAAGGAGATGAGTCACAAGTCACCTTTAAGAAATACAATAGGATTTTTTTTCTTGTAATGAATGCTGAAAGGGAAATGTTTTACTTGTCCTGACAACTCTAGCAAGCTATCGCCCAAAAAGATGAGTGGGACATTGAGCCAAAGGCTTTTCTAAGGCTAGACAAATACCAACGGTATTAATAAAGGACCAAAACGATGCCTATTGCAGCATTCTTAGAGGTTTACAAAGCGATTATTGTTCTATGAGGAGAGAAGTTATCTTAATGCTATGACAATTTCATCTCCTAGGTGCTCAAAAACTAGAAAGTGAGGGGGTGAGTTAATTTAATGAGGGAAAAATACAAGGACTGAATGCCTTATTGAGGAGGTATTTATTTATGAGATCTTTCCCACTTCCCTGAAAAATTTTAATCTCTTCAATCAGAACTTCATTTTGGTGGCAATGAAAATGTACATGAGTGTGGGGTGGGAGAGAGGGATGCCATTTCTGCAGATACCCTGACAGACAATCTGCTCTGCTCATGATGAGAAGATTTTAGTCCAAGTTGGGTGTTTTTAAACGCAGCAATAATACACCAGCATCTCTCCCTACCTCTTGAAACAAGTTTCCTCTATTTCAAGTTCATTTAGTGGCAATTCATGTTTTACTTAGCTCTATGGAACTAGCCAAACCCAAGGTCCAAAATATATAATACTCTGTTCCTTCATCAAGATTGTAACTAGTGGTTAAATATTCTCCAACGCTCCCTACCCCCTGCCCATAGCTTGAGGCAGAGAAGCAAGATAAAAAGAGGTCTGCGAAGTTCAGTCTGTCTCTCCCATTTGAAAGAGGGCTTTGAGTTTTCTCTAGTCCCATGAAAATTTGACCTGTCTCTGACCTTACTACTCTGGGTGCCATAACCAGGTCAACAGAGAGAGAACCTCTCTCTCACCATAACCTTAGATGTTCTGCCCAATGCCCACCTATTCAGGGCTCAAAGGATCTGACGTTTTCCCACAAACCTGGGAGTATAGAGTTCTTGACCATGTGGAAGGAAAAAGTTGACTTCTTGCCTAGCTTCTCCTTTACCTGGATTATACCACATGGGAAAAAACAACTAGCAGGTTTCTTCCAGAACAAAGAGTATCCTAGGATGCATGGTCTAAAAGGAGTTGCTGACAATGGTGGAGAAATCCAGAAAGCATTTGGGAAAATCCCTGACAAGGCACGCCTTCCTTTCAGCTTCTACACCAGGTGCCATATACAGAACCAAGCATCATCTTTCAAGGCCCAGTACAAACTTGTACCACGGGACCCAGGCCAAGTATGATTCCTTTGGGCTTGCCCAGTTTAAACCTGTAAGGTGTGTCCCCTCCACGCTACCCCCAACCAATATACCCACACACACGCACATAAACATTCACATGCCATCTCAGCCCATCCCACAAGTAATCTCATCAATCAAAGGGGAAGCTTTTTATTTTAATTCTAAAACTGCATTATATACACACACTTTTGTAACATTTAGATTGTGGGCCCAACACTCATCATGTGCAGTTGATGTGTTTGACTTATTTCCTGTTATAATAAAGTGACAGGGTAACATTTTTTAGAGAGTATGTTAGCTTCCACATTTCTCCAGAAGTCAAAACTCTAGAAAAAAAAACCTTGAGCCCGAAAGCCTGAACCACTGAAAAGAAAGGTGGGGAAGAGGGAGAAATTAATTTGCTTTTAAAAAAAACACTAGTTTTCTTGTACT
>NW_023603667.1:0-6109 GCF_014898055.3 Talpa occidentalis | reverse complement strand
CGTATCTATATGAACATCTGAGTTATTATGTGGTGTGAGTGGGTAGCCATGGAGGCAGAGGTGAAGGGCTGAGACCTCTCTGACAGTGTTTTGGAAAGCGGGCTGAAGGACTGAACTACCGTCGAATCTGTGGGGAGAGTTCTCCTGGCCTCTGACTCCGGGTGCCACACAAGCCACAGTGGTGTGCCACCAGATTCAGTCAGTGCCTAAGGCACTTTCTTTTCTCTTCTGGGCCATTTAGCTCCTGCCATATTTTTCTTGCCCTTCCAGTATATTTTCTCAGGACCCTTTTCTCTGAAAGGTGATAGTTGGTAATGACAGCTTCATGGAAGGGACTCAAAGGTTCACATCTGCTATGCCCCAGGCATTTTACATTTTTAATCTTATTTAATCCTCACACTGCCCTGTCTGGGTAGGTGGATTGTCCCCACCCACATATATAAGAAACAAGATCTAAGTTTCAGGAAAGTCAAATAATTTACCAAGGAGGACTTGAATCTAGTAAGTGGCAGACCTGGAAATCAGCTCCAGTGCTTCCCAAATGCGTGGATCCTACTCCTCCAGGAAGCTGTGGTTGGAGGTTGCCACCACTTTTTACACCAGCTGGCAAAGAGAACATTCCACCTCAGATGTATGTGTAATCTCAGCATGTGAACAGAGCTGGAGTTTGTGTTAACTCAGTGGAGCCCCACAGCAGCCTGCTGAACAGCTGGGGACACTAAGTCTCACAAAGCTTGATGGAAGGCACCTGGCCAGTCCACCTGGCACTGGAGACTGATAGACCCCTTGTACCCCCCTAAAGCTCTGCTGTGCACTGGCTGGGTGCAGAGCCAGCTCCTGTGGCAATGGCAGTGTTCTTCAGTCAGGAGTGTGTGACAACACAGGACAATGTGACTGTAACTTACAAAATAGTAGGAATTTGTTTCTTTTTTTTTTTTAAAGATTTATTTATTTATGCATACAAGAACTGGGGTACAGGCCAGAGGTGTGGGGGGGTGAGAGGATTCACCAGAGACAGAGTGGGGAACAGAACAGGCAGACTGACTGAAATACACTGCTGAGGGGAGCAGCGGGCAAGACAGGAGAGGTCTGCCGCGCCATGTGGGTAGCTCCCTGGCCGGGGATCAAACTTGTGCTGCACAGGCTGCAGATAGCTTCATAGGTTGTGTCTTAACCCCTGTGCCACCAGGGAGGCCCAGAATTTGTTTCTTAAGGAAGAACAAAGACTGAAAGCTTAGCAAAAGGGAACAAGCTTGCACTTGGACCAAAGCTCACAGTTGTCATGCATATTGAAGCCTCCTGATACAATGCTTCTAGGGTGCATGCTATGTAGGAAAGCTGTTGATTCAGCATGACTAATAACATCAGAGGAGGCTGTTATCTGGAAGCATAATGTCACTACCTCCCATCTATGGGAAATTCAATGATATGGTGATAAGTGGCTTGTGGCTGTACAGTTCTCACATGGCAATGAGCTGTTCAGATGGTCATTGCCTAAATGAGGATGTAGGGCCCAAACTTAGAGCTGTTCCTTAGGAAACTCTGTACCCCATAACCTAAAAGTTTCTGTATCTTGCTACCCCGGGGTCATGGCTGTAAGAGCAGCCAACCTCTCAGTCAGGTTTAGGTAAGTATTCTAGAGTGTTGCTTGTTTGTGCCTTCCTTTTAGACCATGTAAGAGAAAATGCTTTTCCTCATAGAGTAATTGAAATGCTAAGATTATCAAATTCAGTTCAGCAGTCCACAGCTTTTAAAATACATGATATTTAAGGTCTTTTTCCAATTTCTTATGTATTCTCTTTGAGAAGAAAACGTGATTCTGTTTACACATCCATTCAACAAATATTCCTTGAAATACTTAATAATTGCTAATCATTATGCTGAGTGCCCATTAAACATCACAAAATAGATGTTGGGCCTCCCCAGTGGTGCAGCGGGTTGAGCACTGCTCTGTGAAGCTGTCCGCAGCCTCTGCAGCGTGGGTTCGATTCCCAGCCGGCCAGGGAGAAACCCACATGGCGTGGCAGACCTCTCCTGTCTCTCCCGCTGCTCCCCTCAGTATCTTCAGTCCGTCTGCCTGTTCTGCTCCCCGCTCTCTCTGGTGAATTCTCTCACCCTCCCGTGCCTCTGACCTGTACCACAGTTCTTCTATAAATAAATAAATCTTAAAAAAAAAAATAGATGTCATAGCATTCCTCACACAGGAAATAGTAATGACATTGTTAGTCCAGCATCTTATAAAATTTGTTACAGAGAAATTCTGTGTAGTTTGAGCACATAGATGAAAGTAACATTTATTTCCATCCCAACAGATTTCGGTTTTGGAAATTTCTTTAAAAGTGGTGAACTGCTGGCAACGTGGTGTGGCAGCCCCCTTATGCAGCCCCCGAAGTCTTTGAAGGGCAGCAGTATGAAGGACCACAGCTGGATATATTGGGTATTTCTTTGTTTTGCTGTTTTTACTGCATCTGTAACGGTAATACTTGGTATCCTGGCCCCTCTTCAAAGCTCTTGTTACCTAACAAATAGGCTGTAGTTCCTACTTTCCCGGTCTGCTGAACTGTAATTAGCCAGAGCATCTTGAATTGGATTCTAGGGAACAATTTCTAGGGACAGATGTTATCACTCCAATATCAGCAGTAACTTAAAGTTAAGTAGTAATCAAAATGAATAAATTCAGATCTCTCGATACTATTAGATATTTTATTGTCGTAAGTTTTTCAGATTTTTTTCAAATTCTGAGAAAATGGTACATTCAAAGCAGGAATTCTTTAGTCCATAGATTTTTAGAGCTCCGTGGATATTTAGGAAAACAGTAGTTGAAGTTCTCAGGGGAAAAGTGACTGCATTGTTTTGTTCCCTAGAGCATGGGAGTTGTTCTTTATGTCCTTGTCTGTGGAGCTCTGCCTTTCGATGGACCAACTCTTCCAATTTTGGAGGCAGAGGGTTTTGGAAGGAAGATTCCGGATTCCATATTTCATGTCAGAAGGTAACAACCTCATTCATTGTGCTTTCAAGATTTTGTGCTTCAAATGAAATCCCTAGGCAGGAGCTTCCCTGTTTCTAGAGTTTGGGTGCTAATAAATTGACTGAGTCACTTAAAAGCTACAGAAATAGCAGCCCCCTCCATGTAGGTAAGAAAAGTTCCAGCCTTCCTACGGGTAACTGAAAACAGAACGTTTCTCACATTAAGAACAGCAAGACCTCCTCCCGTTTACTCTTGGTCTATATATGCCCCAGGTTTATTTTAAACTTAGAGAGAAGCACTTTGTAGATACAGATTCACAACCATTTTACTGTAAGTATGAAGTGGATTTTCCCATATCCTTTGGCAGGAAATTGCAAAATTAAAATTTTTAATTAAATTAAAAACCGACTGGCAAAGCTGTTGACTTAAGATGAAATATCATAATCTCTACCAGCCTTGTATTGGATTGTTACATTGAATGCAACACACTTAAGTTTACACATTAGCTTGGTTTTTGGTTATCATTAACTCTTTTATGCCTCGTAACAGTAAAACATGCTCTAGTAGTTAAGAGCATGGAGTTTCGAGCCAAACTGCCTGGCTGTATTCCTCAGTCCACACTTGCTGGCTGTCTTCCTTGGGCAAGTTCTCTGTCTCCTTTCTGTGCTTCAATTTTCTCAGTCTATAAAATGGAACTAACAATAGTTCCTAATGGGACTGTGGTGAGGATTAATTAATTAAGCTGTATGAAGCGCTGAGCCAGTGGGGCATGGTTAGCACATGTGGGGGTTAAAGAGCTCGTGCCCAAGGCTGCAGCAGTGCAGTCGTCTCAGTGTCATCAGGGTAAATAATGTCCACATACATTTTTCTCAGCCACACTCCTGTGGGAAAAGTCACAACCCACTGGAGAGCTCTTGCCTCACACTCAGCCTTAGTGTTTCAGCTTCAGAAGTGACTAAAGATCAATTTATTGTTTGCTTTTTCTGGGAATGAGGCTTGTTTTTCCTGTAGTGGGAATCTATGTCTGTGTCTAGATGCTTTCAGTTGAGTAATTTCATAGAAAGGTTCATTTAGCACAGAATTGGATAGACTTCTACCTTCTGTTTTTCTCAAGTATTCGTTCTCTGTAATGGTTAATTTTATGTGTCAACATTCACCATGTGAACTTGACAAATATAAGTAGACTTTATGTTTTCATTTCCTCATTTGACCTTGGCTTTCCAGCAGACACTGTGGAGGAGGTTAACACTGTGCACAGAGTCCCATGAGTCAAGGAAATAGACCGACATGCAAGGTGATTTGTGTGACTTTTTGTGACATTGTGTTTTGCACAGATTGTGAGCACCTTATTCGAAGAATGTTGGTTCTAGACCCATCTAAACGGCTAACCATAGCTCAAATCAAGGAACATAAGTGGATGCTTGTAGAAGTTCCCGTACAGAGACCTGTTCTCTATCCACAAGGACAAGAAAATGAGCCATCCATCGGGGAGTTTAATGAACAGGTTCTGAGACTGATGCACAGCCTTGGAATAGATCAACAGAAAACCATAGAGGTAGGTTGGCCAGAGGTTTGATTAAAGGTGTTTTAGGATTCTGTTGTACTTGGTTACTTGAAATTTCATGCTCGCACCAGTCACCACCCCCACCCCCCGCCCCCGGGTCTTGGAGCATGGGCATCCCCAGCCCCTAAGCACACTGTTCCCTTTCCCTGAAGATTACATATCACACTCATTATGGTTGCTTTGATTCAATGTATAATGTCCTCCCTTTGCCCCACCTGCTTAAAAATTCAAGAAGAAGGGCCTATGTAAGACTGGAAAAGCAGAGATGAGAGCTTAACAAAAACAAGGTAAAAAGTTTCTTCCAAGATGAAGCATAAGTTTTGTGTGAGTCATAAACTAGTTTGATGGAACATATATGTGCAGACATAGGACAAGGCTAAGGCTGAGCAGGAAACTAGCACAGAGGCGTCAGGTTTAGGAAAGCCAGGGGATTTAGCTTGTGAACTGGAGAAACTGAGAAGGCAAAAACAGGTGGATTCCTGATTTGGAAGTATTATGGGCCATAGAGCTGAGAAGGTCACGATCCTGGGAAATTCCTCTTGGCTTTTTTTCCCTGCCCTTTAATAGTCAGCAAGTGCACAGCATATACATATTTCTAATACCTCCACACAGTAAAAAACAACAGTGCCTTTAAGGAGGAAGCATAATAAGAGAGAATAAAAATGCCCCTTTGTTTACTGTGAAAACCAAACTTGAAACTTGTGCTGCCTCTTCCTTCATCGTAGCCATAAGTGAAACCAAAATGGCCTTCCTGCTTTGCTCCTTACGGGCTCGGGGATGTGCGTCTGTCCTCGTCAATGAGGTAGACCCCGGCAGCGCAGCTGCACATGCAGAACCCCTGGCCTGTGCCTTTTTGCCATGGGCACTCCCTGATGGTGCACTTGCAGATGTCAGGTGGTACGAGAAGCCGAGGAGCAGTTACTTCTCTGTTCCATGAGTATCCTGGGAACGCTGGCCAATAAGAATTTGAAAAATTGGGAAGCAACTTTATTTTCAAAGATTCAAGAGGGTGGGACTACAAAACAAGAGGAAAAAATTACCTAAGCATGGAGACACAGTGTCTCTCCATCTAGCATCCAAATACCATTCTCCAGCCCAAAATAATCACCAGAAAGTTCCCCAGTGACTATCATTCATTCAGAGTTTTCAATGGTTTGGACTTGTGTTGAAGCTATGGAATCAGAGCCTCTGGCTGAGGTTGCTAAGTGACCTGACACCATAGTTACAGGCCCTGAGATGGGACCGTATGACCCCATTTGGGGAACGTCTATATGAGACAGTGGCATTTGCTCTGGATGCAGAAAAAAATGAATGAATCCTGTTCAGGTGAAAGGTCAAGTCATTTAAAGCTATCACAGTTGATGTGAATATTGCTGGAGACTTGCAGTGTCTGTTTCCATTCTCAGTTCACTCTGAGCATGTACTTCCTTTGTTTTCTGTTTTTCAGAATATGAATTCTTCCTTTTTCTCTTTTAGAAAGGTGTAGATGTTTGCATTGGGTTTTTATAGTTCCCTGCCTTCAGCACGTGTTCTCTCTTTCAGTCTTTGGAGAACAAGAGCTATAACCACTTTGCTGC
>NW_023603663.1:0-35152 GCF_014898055.3 Talpa occidentalis | reverse complement strand
TGATAGGCCAAGAAGACTCCAAACCTACCAACTGATTTCCTGTAGCCAGAGCTCAGGGGTTACTGTTGCCACTGAAAAGCAAAGGGATCTGTGACTCTCAGAGTCTGGGTTCTGCTTAGGTCTTAGTCTGTGAGTGAGTGGGTAGTAGACATTGTAGTGTATGTGATGGTTGCCTGGAAAGCCTGTGGACAGTCAGTTTCTCATGGTGAACCTTTCTAGAGTCCACCCATGGAAGCACACAAATTTCTCTACTTCACGACAGTTATCAAATTAGAGGGTTAAGGTGCCATAGCCAGGGTCACACGAAATAAAAATTAATCAAGCAAGGCATATTAAAGCCAAATTCAGAAATTGGGGGAATTAACCACAAGAGAATGTATGTTTCATTTGTTTATGAAATCAGAGTGTTCTAAAGTCATAGTCTTAACTATAGATTTGGGGAAAGAGAGACAAGCAGATCTTAAAACAATCATTTAATTTCAGTAGCAAGACAAGTATAGTGAGAATGTGAATCTGCTAACTATAATCATATATAACCAAAAGGATAGTAAAAACCAGTGTGCACACTGTGAGTGGCATATATTTAAAATGTTGTTATTAAACATAGGTTTTAAATGTTTAGAGAGAAAATCACTCCGCTCGTATATTTTTGATAGAATCTGTAATATGTCTGTGTATTCTATCATTGACGCTACACACAAAATTGATTCTGCTACTTGTAACTTTTTTATATATGTGTGTGTGCGTGTGTATATGATTGATATATATATATATATATTCTGTTTCCTTTCAAACCTGCCTCAAATGTTGATTGACTAGAGTAATTCAAACTGTAGAGAAAGAATCCTGAAAGATCAATAAGAATTGCATAGAGAGGGCCTCCCCGGTGGCACAGCGGTTGAGCCCTGGGCTGTGAAGCTGCCCGCAGCCTCTGCAGTGGCAGTTAGATCCCTGGCCGCCAGCAAGGGTCCCACATGGCGCGCAGACCTCTCCTGCCGTGCCCGCTGCTCCCCTCAGCAGTGTACTTGGGCCCTTCTGCCTGCACTGCTCCCCGCTCTGGCTCTGGTGAATTCTCTCACCCTCCACGCTTCTGACTGTACCCAGTGCTTGTATAAATAATAAATAAATCTTAAAAAAAAAAAAAAGAAAGAATTGCAGAGAACAATGAGGAACTGTTACTTTTCCTCCTGTGTTCCTCAATGGAAATTGCAGTATTTGTTATAACTTTCTGAACCATTCTTTGAATTTCGGTTTTATGTAGTAGCATTTGCTAAATGCACTTTTTTTTTTTAAAGATTTATCTTTACTTATTTATTTTATTTTATTTATACAAGCACTGGTTACAGTCAGAAGTGTGGGAGGTGAGAGAATTCACCAGAGCCAAAGCGGGGAGCAGAGCAGGCAGAAGGACTGAAGTACACTGCTGAGGGGAGCAGCGGGTGGCAGGAGAGGTCTGCACGCCATGTGGGACCCTCCTCTGGTGGCCGGGGAGCAGCCGGGGATCGAACCCGGTGCTGCAGAGACTGCAGGCAGCTTCGCAACCCAGCACTCAACCGCTGCGCCACCGGGGAGGCCCTGAATGCACATTTTTAAAGACCTAACCAAGAAAAGGAGAAGATAAAGAATAAATTTCCCTTTTGGTATCTTCATCTCTTAAACATGTTTTTCCTTTAACAATGTCAGTTAAGTTGAGCCATTCATTACTGAATACAATAGGTGGGAAATGAAGCCAGTACACTAATTTGCAGACCAGAATGAAGAAAAATATGAAGAATGAACTAATAAATTGATCCCTAAATGACCAGTTCATTCCATGATGGAATTAATTGGGTTGACCTGAGCCTGCATTTGACTTGCAACACGGAGAAAACTCACTGGCACCCTGGTGTTGCAAGAGAAAACCAGTATTCACATTGACACCTTTGCCCAGGTGTCAGCCAGGTGTCACCCATAGTGTGGATTTTAGTGTTGGGTGCCTGATTTAATACAGGCAGCAGGCATACCAGTTAAATCCCCTCTCACTGGTAGATGAAAATACCCCAGAACTAAGTCCAGTTTACACAGTGCAGTTGTGGCAGCTCTAAACAGGGCGTTCAGTCCAGTGTGCTTCCCTTTCATAGGGTACCTAGAGGATTCCTGGGGGAGACCTGCTGATGCCTGCTCTCCTCTCACCCCTCCCCTCCATGGGGACTCTGTTTGTTCCCAAGTGGCCGGCATGGAAGTTTGAGAGATTGATAGGGAACAAGGGAACATTCTGGCAAGAATCAGTTACAGAGTAAATGAAAAGCATTTCATTCCAAGTTAACATATTGGTAGCTTACGTGCAAAAGAATGGAATATGATTTCCTTAAAATATACTTTCAAATGATGGCATTTGGCTTAATTTTCTTGGAAACACCTTTTATTGCAATTTTTGGTCTTTTTTTAGGCTCCACAACATCTTCTTCCACCATCCATAATGAAGCTGAGCTTGGCGATGATGACGTTTTTACGGTAAGTTCCCTTTTGCTTTCCAGATAATATGGATGAATAATCAGAAAGAGGGTCTGTTTAAAGACATGAGAGACGTAGTGATTTGCCATCTGATGTTGCTCTGAGGTTGCCAAGGGAAGGTTGCTTGTCATAATTTTTGCTGTGCTGGGTTTACCCTGTACACCTGTGGCTGTAGCACCATCCACCACATGGCCCTGAAGGGGAAGCTCTCAGACCTGTCTATGGTTCTCTTGAATCTTCCTAGTTAGGATAACCAGCTGTCCAGTTTGCCTGGGACTCTCCTAGCTCTAACACTGATAGGCCCTCGTCTTGGGAAACACTTCAGTCACAAGCAAACTAGGCAATTGGTCACCCTACGGGAGTTTGCTTGCAACACAATCCCCTCTTGGCATGGAGGGAAGAGCCTGGGAGAGCCTTCCCAATGAGTAATTCGACATCTGATAAAGGCTTGGAGGCCCAGTTGAGGTTAGGCTCCAGTGCGCCATGGCAGGAAAGGGCTTGGCTGTTTGTGACACAGTTTGAGTTAATGGGATGTAACTGGAGACCGAATAATTTCTCGGCTTGCTTCTTTTTTTAAATCCTGTGCTTCTGGAAGGTAATTAACATAGGGTTTATTTCCAGCTTGCTGTCTGCTTGGTGCAGCAAGGAGCTACAGGGTAGTAGCATCAGACTGGCCTGGCTCACAGTAAGAAATGCATTTACATGAAATCTAGGACATGCATACATCCACAGACACCTGAAGCCACTTGATACTTCATGCCCGCATCCTGATTTTTTTTCTCTTCTCTTTCAGGTCCTTCTATTTTTTATTTTGAAAATTTTCAAGCCCACAGAATCATTCAAAAAATAGTACAGTGAACACCTATATAAGCTATGCCTAGATTCAGCAGTTGTAACATTTTGTTCCATTTGCTTTCTGTGCATTTGTGTGTGCATGTGTGGGTTCTTCTAATGCACACATACACATTTATTGCTGATGCAATTGAAAGCAAGCTCCCTTCTAAGTACTTCAGCATACATCACCTTCAAACAAGACATTGTACACTACCACAATACCAAGACTATATCTAAGAAAATTTTAATAGGAATTTCATATCATCTAAGAGTTCCCCAATAGCTCCTCAGGTGCCCCAAGGATGTCTTTTATAAACTAGTTTTTATTTCAAGTTCTAAATACATTGCAACCCTTTAAATTTTTTGTTAATGCACTCATCATGCACTTAGTGATTCGAAAAACACCACTTTGGGACTAGAGGTGTATCAACCACACTCTAGCCCTTGTGGAGATCACAGATGGTGTGTACAGAGATGAGACTGGCCCCTGGAAGGCATAGAGGCTGGCTCAGATGGTGAGACCCAGAGACGAGGGGGAGGTCTGGGGGCCAGAGATGACCACTTAGGAGGTGAGGCTGCTGGATGGCACCTTGGTGGCATTTGAACAGGATTCAGGGGAACTTTGAGGCTGGGGAACCCCAGGGGCCAGAGCAGAAGCAGGGCTGCGTGTGATGAGTTGCCCCAACATTACCGATCCCAATCTGATGTGAACAGAGCGTGTGTAGGGGTTTCAGGAAATGAACTCGGTTGTCCTTCCATGGAGCGGCTGGTGTGATGTGGCTCTGAGCAGGCTTCCTATAGTGCTCGAGCAGATCCTCTCAACAGTTGGCATGTTGCTTACATCTGTCCTTTGTCACGTTTTGAGAGACAAACAACAGCAGGCAGGTTAAAAGGTGGCTTCCTGTGCTCCAGAGCAAAACTGTCATTAGCAGCTGCGCTTCCCAGCTACCTGCCAGAAGTGATTTATAGACTCAAGAGAGGACAAGAGGGACAGGAGTGATGGAAGCCAGCATCCCTCCTGGTTTTGTCCTTTAATCCACAGGGGATCAATGGGCTGCTATAGGATAACACCAAATGCCTGGAAGGAGGGGAAGAAATAGCCCTGCTGCTTCCAGACACTCACTGGAGGCGGGGCCTCACTTGATGGCATTTTGTGTGGGCCTGGTGTGTGATCACTGCCCTCATTCCATTTGTTCACACACAAGGTTTTATTGGCAGTGATATCTCTCCGTCCCCAAAGAAAGCCCAGTCGTTAGGCCTTAATGACTGGGACACATGCCATGTAAGGATGGGAGTGTCATCCAAGGTTTACATACTGGGCCCCACTTGTTTGTGAGCTCCCCAAGATCCTAAGACAGTAAATGAGGTGTCTGAAAGCTGGAGCCAATGAAGTGGGCAGCTGCTTCAACTCCTATATTCGCAGCTCCCAAAGCTTGTGTTCTAGGATGTGCTGGTAAGACAGAGGTGCAGAACTCAGAGCTCACTTATTACAGAAAGGGTATTAATGGTGATGAGACCCTCTTCAACTTAGGATGGACCAGAATTACGGAGTTTTCTGAGAGAACAGCATGTAGATGAGACACTTAGGTATAACTTAAGGAACCAAGTCTATGTCTTTTCTGTTTCTGCTGCTAAAGTCAGGGCTCCCTGATTTCAGGCAAACAAGACATTATGGCGAGGGTATTGGTGCACACACTGCATTGGGGAATAAAGGCAAGAAGGGGTGCCTCCAACTCCCTGTGGAGAGGGGTGGTTTCGACTGGGGTGCTTGCGCCCCGTGTGGACTATTACTGTCACACTTCCCTCCCCAGCTCTTGTGATTATCTTCCATTCTGGTTTGCCCTCCCAACTTCTCAGGAAGATAAAACCATGTCATAGTTTCCTCAGTGAAATGAGCATCCTGTTTTGTGTGTATGTGCGTGTATGCGTGCACACGCATGAGCATGTACACATACTGCACACCTGCCTTCCCCTGGCATCTGCTGCCATTCGCCATCTCTCCTGCCTCCACAGGCTCCCAGGCCTCTTCTCTGGTGCCCTGCCACCAGCCTGGTGTGGGTTCCTACCTTTCCTGCCAGAGCCACCGGCAGAGACTCCTGATTAGCAAGTATTTTGATTTTTCAGGATTTTGGCACCGTTTCTCCATTCATGTGTCCTAATGCGTCTCTCTCAACTGATCACGACTGTTCTCTCCTTTAAAATTCCAACAAGTCTCTGTTTATTTCTCTTGCCACTTAAAAGCCTGCCCTTTGGGGGGTTTTGTATTTTATTTGGTGAATGAATGAATCTTCATTTAATTGGATTATTGGCAGGTTCTTCACCCTTCTGGTTCTTGCAACCCTTACAAAGCTTTCTGTATAGGTGCTCAATAGGTAGCAGATAGTGTCCACATTCATAGCTTTTAATAATGTATGAAAATTCTTTGCTTTATTGTTGCCCTGGGCAGGTGATTTTTTTTTAAAGGTGGGTCATTTTGAGGGCTTTGTGTCATATTTTTCTCACTGTGTTTTCCACTGAATCTACAAATAGGAGTAAGCTCCTGGCATTATTGCTTACTCTCAGCTCTGACTCCTCGTGCTGCTGCTTGCCCCCATCAACTCAGCTCTGCCTAAAAGCACAGTCTCTTTGTTAGGGGAAAAGGATGAATTCATATCTATAAAAGAAAGAATGAGTGAATTCCATACAGGCTTTGTGGATGACACCCCCACTCCATCAAGACACTGGGAACTACAAATCCCATGATCCCCAAAGGGAAGTTGTGAGGACCTAAGGGCAGAGTTAAGCAGCCATTTTCTCTGTTTGTAAATAAAAACCAGCCATGTTAGTGGGGTTAGTGCTCTTGGCCAGGTAGATTTGGTCTTGGAGGGTCACTTGGGATTCCAGGTCAGTGGAACGCGTAGGACGCATTTAAGAATTTATCTCCCTCTTTTCTCCTTGAGTTGTACATTTCCTCATTCCCCTTCCCTTGTAAATAAACCTTTGTTAACTTTTAGTATGTGCCTGCACTTTAAGTCCCCTTTAAGCGTGTGGGTGAGGACCCATAGTCAGGCAACCCATTTTAGAGCGGGTTTGCTTCACCGCCTCTCTACTCCACAGAGCACCTCTCAATTGCAATGATGGATCTAGGTGAACACATTACCTAGGTGTCCAGAACATGGCCACTGTTAAATAGGGGGGATTCAAGGGCCTGCACCATTTGGTACTAATTTATACGATGAGTAATGTCGGGAAGAGAGCACAACCACCCCCACAAAAGTCAGTGTTCAGTAATGGAGTTTTTGGCATTGCTTAGAGTCCACACATGCTTGCTGATGCTTGTGTCAGCTTTTCATTTCCCTCACCTCAGAGCTAGGGAGCCTGAGAGGGATGAAGAGCAAGGACCCTACGTCTTTGTCTTTGTGGAGGAGACTGTTTTGGCACAGCTAGTCGAGGAGGCCCATATAAACTTGAGAAATCAACAGTTTGGCTCCATGGATAAGCTGAGCTGGTTTGCCCCCCAACTTAAGATTGACTTCCTCCCAAACCCCTACAGTGGAGGACTCTGAGGCCAGAGGGTTTAGAGTCTGCAAAGGATGGAGGTTCCCTGGGAGAGTGGGTGCGTAGGGAAAGTGGGATGCATAGAGCTAGAGGGTCCCTGACTTTTACAGCCAGTTAATGAACAATTTGCCAAATTCCTGTTTTGTAGGGTTTGGTACTGGTGGTTTACTTGCTGCTCCAGAATTCCAAAATCATTTAAAAGTGTTATAAGCATCTTCATAGACAAGGATAATTCCCATATGATCTTGGGAGAATGCAGCTGCAGTGTGTGCATCCTTCTGGAGTGGGCTGGTCTAGAGCTGTGGCCAAGTGTTGGGACTTCAGCTGTCACTGTACTAAGCGGCTGTATTCTGGCGCTGAAGCTGGGGGATTAGAGAAATATTTGCTTTACAGAAAGATAGTTGGGGGTATGTAAAATGGCTAAGTCTTTCATCTTCCATAATATGCAATCTCTAAATATCCAAAACTACAAATCAGGAAATAGTAGTATAACCACATGACATTGAAAAAAATGGAGGGGGCGGCGGGGAAGAGCCCAAGAATTGAGTGTACATTTCACTAGGAAGTTAGAATCTGAGATGGAGAGGACAGCAATCTTTTTTTTTTTTTTTTTTTTTTAAGGAAAGAATGAGAAGGAATCTAGGCTGTGACATGAAGAGAGTAGGAATCAAGGGAGATAGCTTAGTTACAGCAATCCTGATTCCCCTATCTTGGGGTTAACTGAAGAGACACAAAGAGGTTGAGTTGTATGACTCGAGACACAGTTTCCCCTACCTACTGTTTGGAAGCAGTGCTTCTAATGGAGATAAGGGCACTTTAATGCTGGAATGACTGACAGGAGTTAGCAGGAACTGTTTGACTTGCTGGGAGGCAAGGCCAGTTAACAGACTTGCCAATTCCTTAGAATCACAGGTCTCAGAATGAGAAAGGATTTTGAATTCATATCCGAAAGCCGAACTCCCTCCTGCTGACAAATGAGATAGGATTTCTCTCCTACACTTGCAGCCCGGTCGGATGTGACGAAGATCACAAAGCTAATTCGTAGCGGAGGAAAACAGGAACACCATCTCCCAAGCTTTCAGTTTGTCACTGTGGTTTTAGCAACTAAATACAAGAGTTATATTTTAGGGTGTTCTTGAACCCAAAATGAAAGGGAGAGGGAATTAAGGGGAGAATGTCACCACCGCAGGTTCAGGGGCCAGACTTAGCATCTACTCAGCAAGTTTGCAGCCTAGAGGTCTCCAAGGTAGCAACTCGAAGCTTTTCCAGAGGAAGACCTACCCTTTGTTGGTTTCTACCACCCTCTAGCCCTCTAAATGGTGTTTCTGGGCTTGGGCCGCCCTTCCCATCGGTATTCCTACATAAGCTCTGGTCTGGAGGCATCACCACACAGCATGCACGGTCTGCTCTCCTGTACAGCGTCTTTGTGGAGTTGCACATCCTTCACATCATTTTGAGGGGGTCTCAGTTCTCTCCCAGACACACTTTTATTTGAGTTCGAGTGTTGGCTTGTGTTTTCTCGCACTTTCTCTGGTGGGTAGTCCTCCTTCACATAGGAAAAATATCCTGTCTTTCACAACATCTTCAGCTTCCAGCCATGGTCTGCTGCAACTGGAAAACTTGATTCTTCCTCATGCCCTACACCCGACCCCTTGACATCCTGTTTATTACAGGCTGCATTTTATTACTTTCTGGCTATTCAGAGCAGTTGTCCCTAATAACATCTGGGACTCCTCCCAGCCACCCCAGGTGTTTTCTAAAGCAAGGCTAGAGCAAGTGGTTAAAACCAAAGTAGCGAGCAACAATTTGTTTTGTCATGGAGGCACTTTTGAAGATTTGCAGATTGTGCTGATTTTCATTTTTGATTAATTGGAACCAGTGAATTCATTGAATTTTGACATTATCAAGGTTTCATTTATAGAAGTAGAAGAGCACAGAATATCACAGAATTTGCCTTTTCTTGAAGAGACCTTTCCACTGAATCTACCCCCAACAAATATTAAAGCTGAAGGCAAATCTACCAGTTTTGTAATTAATGAGATATATTTACTGATTTTCTAACAAAGAGTTTTTCCAAAAGACAAGTTATGTGGACCTGGAGTTTGGTGTCTTAAGGCAAGGCCTGGGTTCCAAACAGGATTCTGACATGAGGTCACTGTAGTCACTGATCCTTCTGATCCAAAACCCTTTCAGGGTGAAGTAGTTCCTTACATTTCACTTCACTAGTTCAGGGCAAGGAGCCGGAACTAATATGGCTCTGTCCCTGTCACTGTGCCTGCACTTGCACACATGTCATTGTGTTTGGTCCTCATCACCCTGGGAGCCACATGTTGACACTGCCATTTCTCAGAGAGATGGAGCAACCCCGGGCTCAGTTCCACACACTGCTCCCCAGAATGCCCCCCCAAATCTTCTTCTGCCTATATTAAATATGTCAGTTTCTTTTTTAAAAAAGATTTATTTATGCATACAGGAACTGGGGTACAGGCCAGAGGTGCAGGGGGTGAGAGGATTCAGAGACAGAATGGGGAACAGAACAGGCAGACTGACAGAAATACACTGCTGAGGGGAGCTGCGGGCAAGACAGGAGAGGTCTGCTGAGCCATGTGGGTAGCTCCCTGGCTGGCCTGCGATTGAACTCCTGCTGCAGAGGCTGTAGATAGCGTCACAGTGCTGTGCTTAACTCCTTATAGCACCAGGGAGGCCCCTAAATAATGTCAGTTCTAGTGCACTGGCTTACAGCCGTCCATCAGTGGAGGTCTGAGCCACCCCTTCCCTAGTCGAGAGCCCTGTCTCATTTTGGGAGATCAGTTGATCAAAAGTGTTGTGGGATTAAGGGATTTTGGCAGAATGGAGGAGAGAAGATAAAGTTTTTTTTATAAAAGTTGAAAATATGAGGGCCTCCCCGGTGGCGCAGTGGTTGAGCGCTGGGTTGCGAAGCTGCCCGCAGCCTCTGCAGCGCCGGTTCGAGCCCCGGCTGCTCCCCAGCCACCGGAGGAGGGTCCCACATGGCGCGCAGACCTCTCCTGCCGCCCGCTGCTCCCCTCAGCAGTGTACTTCGGTCCTTCTGCCTGCTCTGCTCCCCGCTCTGGCTCTGGTGAATTCTCCCACCCTCCCGTGCTTCTGACTGTACCCAGTGCATGTATAAACAAAACAAAAACAAAACAAATAAATAAATAAAAGCATGCCTCTATTAAAAAAAAAAAAAAGTTGAAAATATGAACTGCTTTTACAAAGTTTAACTAGTGAAACTGATCTGTGATGTTTCATTAAGAAAAGCAAAAGTGTTTGGGGAGGGGCAGTGTTGTGTGGCTGACCCTGGGGGGCAACACCCTGTGACTGCTGCTGGCTGACACTCCAGCATGGCATGGGTTGGCTGCAAGGTCTTCAGTGAAGGTTGGAAGCTGCTTTATCTCCTAAAAGACAATAATTATCGAGCTCACATTACATGGTAAGAGGAGGATCTTTTTATTCAACATGTATGCCTACAGTGGCTCAATTTAAAGCAATTAAATGTCTCAGACTCAAACAAAAGCTTTGAAATGCTCTCAATTTCAGGAAGCCCAAAGGCATTTTGCTAGCCCTCCCACTTGTGTCTTTCTTCATTTACACTTATATCATCTCATCTTTTTAAGGGTGGTAGTAAGGCTATTATTTCCACTTTACTAATTCATACACAGTACATATTCATGGTTACCCGAAACCTGGTTTCTCTTCAACGCAGCAGTGCTTGCAGTAAAGCTACACTTGGGGTTTATCTTTCTTTTCATATCCACACACATCTAACTTCAAAATTTAGAAATGCTTTTTTTTTTAAACACCTTTGTAATGTGTGGGAATTTGGTTTTTGTTCTTTCACAATGAAAAAAATGCCCCTTTTTATCCCTTGTGTTTCAGAGGAGGATGCCGTGAGTCTAGGGCAGTCAGTCATCTCACCCCCACAGCTGCCTCTTAGAACCAAGTTGCTAGCTAGAGCCATAAAAAAAAGCAGGTGCCTGGCCCATTTCCTGCGCACTGCTCGCCTCTTGAAAGAGGACACCTGGAATCACTGTAGGCCCTTAGGACAAGGGAGCCTGCACTACCTGTTCTGGAAGACCTATTGACAAAATAGGCAACAATTTCCTGTTTACCAAAGGAACAAGCATTGGCCATGGCTCTGTCTGCCATTGGATATGAGCTGACACTGAGGAGTAAAGCTGGTAGAAGGAGAAAGGCAAGCTTTGTTGAAGAGTTAGAAACAACAGCTTACCCAGATCTTCTAAGCTACACGTTCAGTTTACTGTCTGCTACAAGAGAAGCAGAAGATGTCCGGTTTGCATGAAGATGTCCGATTTGCATGTGACTCATCTCCTAACCAGAGGTTGGGGGGCATGGTATATGTTTGTATTTTCTTATTTAGACAGATATAGAGTACATACTTAAAAATAAAAACAAGAAGTTTGCCATAGGAAGAAGACTGAATATTGCTTTAGTTGCATCAGCTGGTGAGATCTATTTTGGTTGTGGGTTGTAGAAACAAATACTAAAATACTGTAGCTCATGAAAATACTAGCTAGCCACTTTTAAGAATGCGAAATAGCACTTAAAGACAAGGCAGAAATTCTCCATAAGCAATCGGAATTAATCCTATAATTCTTGAATCAGCTAAGCAATAGCCTTCGTCAAAACCCCGGTGACCTGTACTGTTCTTGCGAGGAGAGAAGGGTTACACAGAGAATTGTTAGAGCTCACACAGACCTTGGCAGGCATCCAGTGCAACCACCTTATTTTACACATGAGGAAATTGAGGTCCAAAAAAGTTAAACAACTTGTCCCAGACATGTGGCGTGGCCTGGCCTGGCATCAGGATTTTCTGATTCTCTCTATATAGTGCTATTTTTGCTTAGCAGTGCTGTGATTCCTGGATGATACGTTCTGGCTTCTTAAATGATTTCTTAACATTTTATTTTCTATGCCTTATTCAAAATACACAGGCTGTTAATCTCCTGAAAGGACTGGTCAGAGTGGGCTTGGCTTCTTACACAGTGTGTGTTTTCTTCTGTCAGCAGCTCACGTTCCTGGGAACACAGATGATACAGTGGCTGTACTTGTTTGCCTGCCTCTCTCGAGGTGGGATTTGTCCCATTTGTCTCTATCCCCAAGAGGGAGGAGAAAATTGCTGGGTTTCTTTTTGTAGTCTCACGGATGTGCTCAGTAGGAGTGTCCTGTTCCAGAAAGCTGTAAACCAGGTGCCCCTTCATAGTCCAAGTGTCCTTGAAAAAACAGCCCCGGCACACCTTTCCTGTCCCTCAAGCACTGTTTGCCAGCTGCTGCGCCTTTGTTCTCCACCTACCCACCCCCCCTTTTTGGAAAAACAAAGATTTAGCAGGAAAACCCAGGGGAGTTGAGGGGATGCAAATAGTCCCAAAAACACTTGTTTCACTTGGAAATGTGAACAGCAGCCAGGATTCCATCCCAGGATAGGTAATTTAAGCAAACTGCCTTCCTCAGCTGGTCTGGACTCCCAGTTCTTCCCCTCCCTCCCTGAACTGCCCTTGGTCAATGAAGTTGGCCTTCCAAAAAGAAGGCTCAGGCCCCGACCCAGGGCATGTGAACAGAGGGATGTGCTTCTTAAGAACTCCCAAATAAATGTGACGTCTCTCTGCAGGCGAGGAAATAGCCCAGTTTCCAAGAGTAAGTCACATTTTATAAAACATGTCCATAGAGTACAAGAGAACCAGCCACAGGTTTAATATCAGGTGTCCACTCTCTAGTTTCTTCTCCGTTCAGACCAATTCCCATCAAACCAGGCCAAGCTGGACCTTGGGAAAACAGCCAGTTCGTTAGCCCAGACAGCCTCAGCCCAGGGCCTTTTCTACTTCAGATTTTGATTTATTGTCAAGACACTACAACACTGAAGCCAATGACTTAAAAGTCCCTATCAACTTTGGAAGCTCCATGGTTTTCCTCTTGTATGTTCTGGAGAATTATAGGAAATACCTGAATTCTTAAAATAAGTATAACTTAGTCTACAGAGTCCAGCCGTTGGAAACTTGTTCCTTCTGAAGAGGTTTTTCAGATGAGCTGCTTTTTTGGCCTTCTGGGACTTGGTCCAGGTTTTTTGCCCATCCCTGGTGCTCCTCCTTTGGGAAACCACCCAGCAACACCCCACTCATGTCACTTTCAGTGTCTAAGCCCACATCCCACAAAGCCCAGGCCCAAAAGTCCATCAAGGAAGAGAGGAGTGCTTTTATTGCCAGAATGTATTTGGTCAGACCGATGGGGCTGTTTTCTGCTTAAGGGTGGCAGCGTCCGCTCTTTCAACTTGATACTGTGACTCTTGCCTCTACCTCTTGTCCCTTCCTTTCCTTACCTCCTGTTTTTTCCGGATTCTTCTTTATGCAAGTCTTATCTCAGCTTACAAGCATGTCACAGGACTTTAGAACCAGCTCACATATTTTCAGTTACTACTGAAAATGTGAGTTTTTACATAACCATAGAAAAAAATTGAAAATGTAGTTCAAGGACTACCCCTTTAAAACAGGACCTAACTTAGGTGATTAGGAAACACAATTTCCACGTTATAGTGTTCCAAAGTACAGGCACACCTCATTTTATTGCGATTTGCTTTATTGCGCTTCAAGCATACTGTGTTTTTTTTACAATAAGGTATTTTTAAAATTAAAGTATGCACATTTTTCTTAGAATGGTATTGCACATTTACTGGATTGCAGTGTAGTATAAATGTAATTTTGATGTGCACCAAGAAACTAAAAAAATCCATGTGGCTAGTTATGTTACAACATTTGCTTTATTTTGGTATCTGGACCTGTAGTATCTCAGAAGTGTGCCTGCACAGAAAAAGGTGCAAAGCTGCCTGTTCAGCTTACAAAACTAGCCATCCCCTATTAGGAGCCTGAGGTTCCTCAGCTCAGTGTAGCCACAGTTGACCTCCCCCTTTCTCCTTGAGCTCAGACCCCCAGTAGTTCAGACAGCTACCAGGGATCAGGCAAGTCGATGATGCAGCCAGAGTTTTTCAGAGTTGAAGGTGAGGCTGGCAGATTGGAAGGTGTCACAAATTTGTGAGCACAAATAGCAGAGAAGCACAAGGATCATACTTCTGAATTTGTGTGCACGCACAGCTTAGACGGGCTGTTTTTCCCCGGCTCTGTTGGAAACCTTGGGCAGAGCTGCAGGAGAAGTGGCTCAGCCGTACGAGGGGCTGAAATGGAGGTTTTATCCCTTTGGCCTTTCTTAGAGATGCCCTGACAGCACCTTCCTTTTGTTTGCAGGTCACATGCACTACTTTGCAAGATTTCTCTGAAGGTCTAGATCTGAAATAGGCCTCGGCTTCTGATGAAGCCTGTCCTGCCTACTCGCCTTCCCAGGGTCCAAATGCAGAGCACTTTAGGGCTAGTCTGTAGTGTAGGATTTATCCTCAGCTGTGCCCAGGAGGCAGTGAATTGTGGACATGCGCAAAAGTTTTCTAGTACAACCTTGTGTTTAAATCAGGAGATACTGAAAGATCTTTCCAGTGTCAGGTTCTCTTGACTGTGCAGTGGCGGGAGGTGTTTCTGGATTGGAGAGTGGGTGGGATGGCTACAGTGGAAGATAGCATTTGATTGATGAGTGAATATGAGAACAAGTGGCCGTGCCTTGTTTCTCAGAATGACTTGACACGTTGTTAACCTGGACATGGGTCACAGGAAATAGGGTGGATTAGGGTGAACAAATGACTAACATGGAAGTGACCCTGATGGGTTAATTGGGTTTCTAAGAAATGAATGTGGGGTGCATATCATAGTGTTCCATACAAGGGTAGCTTTGAGCCTAAGGGATGACTGACACCTCGGTGTTAGATTAGAATTTAACCCTTGGTATTGGAATCACACCACAGGGCCTGTGTCTACTCATTCCGAAGGTATTTATTGAGATCTTTGGAAACCTTTGTATTGCAAGTCACAATCTGCTTATCTCCTGGGTTTGTTCAAAGAGGGTGCACTGGCTTACCTGCTGCATAAGCTGCACTTGTGCTGATCTCAGTAGCCACTGGAATGAGCTGGGTGTACGAAGCAGCGGTGTGTGGACCTGAAATCCCACAGGGCGTGTTGTTTGGGCTACATTTCAGTCCATCTCTGCCAGTAGCTGCAGGTCACTCTCCCATTTTCCTGTGGATGATGTGGAGATGGTATTTACATGTAGCCAGGCCTGACACGGTGTGCACATTCAGTGTGAGACTACTTCAGAGTATCTACAACTGGCATGTGTTAACAGGGCTCTGAGGACATAAGGAAGGATGGGTGAGAGTTGGAGAGCAGGCCAGAGTTTGGAAGAACTTGTGTATCAGTCTGGTCTTGTAGTCACAGGCTCCTCCCAGCTCCCAGTCTGAAAGTAGAGTGTTCTGTTTGGTGTAGGTTATGGTTTGGATCCAGGAACACTAACAAAAAAATCCATATAAATTAATGGTAATAGCATTCTGAGTACCCCCTCCTCCCTGCAATAAACTGCCAGATACACCAAATAGGAACATTGTACTTTAGGTAGAATTTGCAGGGTAAATGGCAGCTCTTTTGTATTTGAGTTCTGAACACAGTAGTTCCGGGCGGGAGGGGTAGGAGAGCCTGTGTTACTGATGCTCTTCCTGCTCACATCCTTGGGCAGTAGATGGACCAGACCCCAGGATTAGGCTCCACCAGGCACAGAGGCTCTGCATCTCTGGGGGCCCTCCACCTCCAAGTGGACTGCACAGGCAGGCACAATTGCCAGCATGTTCTGTTTGCCGGTTGGATGGCTCCCGCGAGGCAGGGGAGGGAAGCAGCAGACTCTGCACACCCAGTTTCACTCCCTCTGTAGAGAGGAGTAAGTGAGGGCCAGAAAGGGGCCAGGAGTGTGATGCAGGTGGAACTCTGCCATAGAGGAGGAATCCAGAGTGAAGGAAAAGTGCGCCCAAGTGGTGAACCCAGCACATTCTGGCTTCACTTACCAAAGGGAATTGACTCAGTACATCATTAGGACATCCTAGGGTGGATCAGGATTCAGATGTGACCAGATCCAGAAGCTCCAGTGGTGTGGGTGTGGGCAGGGTAGAGGCGCCTTCTCTTAGTTTCTCTTCGTTTCATCTTCAGGCAGGTTCTTCCCTTGTGCCTTCACCAGGATTCCAGGCTTCTGAGATCCTTAGATCAGAGCGTCAGAAATACAGACAGCAAATTTCCTGACTTCTTTGTAAAAACTCTGATTTGCCTCAGAGAGTGCCGCGGACCAGCACAGCAGTAGACGATGAGGCCACCTCAGGGTTGAGAGAAGCGTGCAGGGTGGTCAGGGCGTCGGTGAAAGAAATGACAAACAGACACACTTCAAGAGTGAAAATCTGAGTGTAATTTTCTTTGAGTTTGTGACCAATATATATATGTTTTCCAAAAGCACAGGGACAATGAATATCAATGAAATCAGCTTGCTCATGGGCTCAGTCTATCACCATCAGGGAGGTGATCTACATAACAAGCAATGACTTTTATAGAAGAAAGAAGGAAGTTTAGAAAGACAATAAGGGATTAAAGTTTGTAGTTCTAGAAAGACGGGATAAGATTTTTAGCATTCTTGTAGTGGTTCCTGGTGGTCGTTATCTTTTGATAAGCTTCTGTCTTTTCAGGGAACTTCCGCTGTACTTCCTCTACTTCAGGGTGTTTTGCTGTTCTCCCCCTGCGCGCTGGTTGCCCAGCCGGACCTAGGGACGGTTAGCCCTAAAGGTCACTGCAGGGGGAGGTGCAGCGGAGAGGACCATGCATCTATAGCCAAATCAGTCACTGTGGGTCTGGGGATTGGAAACAGGTGTCATCCCTCCATCACTTGGGCCAAAGGGAAAAAAACAGAGAAAAACCCAGGAGGTCTGTGTCCTCGAGTGGATGCTGCACCAAGTTTTAAAAATGAGTAGTGATTATGCTACATGATGGAAATATGGGTGTATTCTTTTTCCTGACTAATTTATTATTTATTTATTACTGAGCATTTATTATTTCATAAATGGGCAGGATGATAAAATGAACTTTATAAGTATTTGTTTTAATCCTGCCTTGCCCCAAAAGAATTTATAACCAAAAAAAAAAAAAAAAAGACAAGCAGAAAATAAGGGTAAGAAGCAACAGCTTCTTACTGTTCCTAGATGTTAGCCAGAAATAGGACACCAGGAAAAACCTTTTGTTTGGGGGAAAAAAGAAGGGTCTGTCACTGTAAGGCGCCAGTCTGGACTCACAGCCGCTGCTGAATTGACAGCTCAACACTCACCCTCCATGGCTCATGACCTCTGTCTCTCTGTGCAGTTATCCACCTTCTTTTTGGTTTAAAGTGACCTCCAAAACTTACCTCCAACCCCAAAATTACAAAATTTCTTCCTGGAAAGCCAGTGCCCATGATACCCAGGAGGTTTCCTTATCTCTGAGACAGTCCCAGGCGGGGGTCAACCTAGCATATAAACACTGGGGTTTTATTTTTGCTTATTTCCACCTCCCTTGCAGGCCAGAGTACCTTGCAGCCAGTCTTGATCAAGCTGGGATATCCCAGCAGGAGGCCTTGTGTTGAGCCCTCTCCCAAGCTGGTCACTGCTCCCACATTTAAGAAAACAAACCCAACCTTCCAGGGTCTGGCAGCTGGGTTCCTGTGCCCGTTGAGGCAGCCACATCATGTTTAGACAATCCAGCCTTCAGGGGTCCTCCCATGGCCTGGATAAACTCAAGGTTTCGGGAAATCCAGCGAGATGCCACAAGTGAGGGTAGACAGCGTGTTAGGGTTTGCTGTGTGGGTTTGTTTTTTTTTTAATTAACTCTTGGTTGCCTCCCTCTAAACAGACAGCTACAGACAGTTCTTCTAATTCCTCTCAGAAGAAAGAACAACCTACTCGGACAATTTCTTCTCCCACGTCTTGTGAGCACCGGAGGATTTATACCCTGGGCCACCTCCACGACTCATACCCCACGGACCACTGTCACCTTGAACAGGTGAGCACACTCGTTGCTCTGAGATCATCCAGGTGGATGGCCTTTGATTCTGGAACAGCCGCCTTCCCCTCTCTCCTGTGGAGCTAACTGCCCTGAGCCCAGCCCCTTGTGCACTCCCCCATTACACCCCCCAATCGGTATTGAAGGTAGTGGCAACACCACCTTACTCAGAATTTTCTGTGTCAGATTCCTACTGAACGCTTTATGTGCTTTATCTCAACCAGTCCTCACAAATTACCCCCATAAAGCAGGTCCTCAACACCCCCAGAGTTCCTGGTAGAACAAGATTCAAATGCAAGGCTGTCCTCACCCAGGGCGCCTGCTACACTGCCTCCTGCATTCCTCTATCCAAAGGGCCTCTTGGCTTTGTGAGAGCACAGAGCCAGGATTGGGACTGAGGAATGCTGCGCGCTTGGCTCTAGCCCCCTGGCATCACGGGCTGCGGGCCCAGGCTTGCTCAGGGGAGATAGAACTGAAGCCTGGAATTCAGTAGTTCAACAAATATTTACTGAGCAGTGGCTGTTTTGGGGAGCAGGTTCCCAAAGTGTGGGGGATGGACTGGTGCCCATGGGGGAATGTGGCTACCTCTCTGCTCTATAAGGAGAAAAAGGGAGCACTGGGCAGTGAGTTTTTTTTAAATAAAGCTGTATTTCTCTAACTCTATAAACATTTCATTGTATGCTTTCTAATATTTTGACATTTGTGGTAATAATAGATGGGACTTGACATTTTTGACAGTCCTTACTTTTGCAATTTTGCAAAGTCTGTGTCAACTCCCAAGATTTTGAAATCCTGTAAGACTAATTTTCTGAAGTCCAGGAAACTGATGTCAGGAATTGGACAGGCATGAGGGTAAAAAGTGGATGGGACATGGCCCTGCTCCTACGGAGCTCGTGGTCTGGTTGGAAGTGATGGGTAATCCTAATCATCATGGGATAAATTCTGTAGTGATATTATAATGAATTAATGGCAACGGGTATCGAGCACATCCTTGTGGGGGGCTCTGAGCTGACATGCATAGCTTCTTTTTAGTCTCACATCTGTGCAATTTGATAGAGAAACTGAGTCGGAGCTTAGCAGCTTGCTAGTAAATGCCATAGTCCAAATTTGACTCCAGTGAGTTCTTGCAGAGCATGTTCCTCACCCCTTGGGAAAAAACCATCCTGCCCAAAGTACTTCAAAGAAGGACAAAGATGGATGGTCACTTTCTCTGTAACAACTGAGATGTCCTGTACAACACAGGCTTACCCAAATCTATCAGTAACTGTTCACTCAGCACTTGCCACTCAGGACAAGATATTGTTGCAAATTCTAGCAGGACTCTCTGCAAAGACAACTCTCTGACTCTCCAGGAGCTTGCAGTTTGGATTTGAAGGCTAGAGGGTGTGACTCTGAATCCAGCTTGCCTGGACTCAGCCTCCAGCCCCACAGTCACTATCTGGGAGATCCCAGCAGCATCTGAACCAGGCAGCCGGCTTGCAAGTGTGCATTTTCACTCCTCGGCTCCCAGCAACTTCTCTTCCCAACCAGATGATAAAGTACTTGTGATCCCTATAGTTCCTACCCACATTTGCTTTTTTGGACGTGACCCACAGTGAGAAATGCACTTCCTGTTGTGTGCCAGTATACACAGATTATATACATGTAATGAAAAGCACTTGCCCTTATAACAGCACACTCCAGTGTTGTTGTATCTCACTGAAGAAAACTGGGTTTTACAAAAGAGAACATACTATACAAAAACTGTTGAAAGTAATCTATGCTGTTAGAACTCAGAATAGTGGTCACCTCAGTTAGGGCTAAGAGGTGACCTACGAGGGCAGGCGGTATGTGCCGCTCCCCCTCTGATTGCTGTTTGGTTGTGTTCCATCTGAAAAGTTCACCTGTATTTTTTTCATTGTACACACTATTCCTACATATGTAGTCATCGACAGAAAGGGAGGAAATGTTGGCCTCCACCCATTAAACTGATTTCCTGGCCCAGGAACTGATTGAGACGCAGTTTGGGTACCTCAGTCTTTTCAAGAAAAGCCTCCATCGAGATGGAAAGGTACGAGTTAGAGGGTTTTTTCTTCCTTTTTTGCCATTGCTATAAAATGTCTCCTTTTTCCCGGGGCAGCCGATGCCAAGGCCCTACCGGCAGGTGAGCTTCCCCGACGACGACGAGGAGATCGTGCGCATCAACCCCCGGGAGAAGATCTGGATGACGGGGTACGAGGATTACCGGCACGCGCCCGTGAGGGCCAAGTACCCGGACCCCTCCGAGGACGCGGACTCCTACGTGCGCTTCGCCAAGGGCGAGGTCCCCAAGCACGACTACAACTACCCCTACGTGGACTCCTCGGACTTCGGCCTGGGCGAGGACCCCAAAGGCCGGGGCAGCGGCGTGATCAAGACGCAGCCGCCGCGGGGCAAGTCCCGGCGGCGGAAGGAGGACGGCGAGCGCTCGCGGTGCGAGTACTGCAGGGACATGTTCAACCACGAGGAAAACCGCAGGGGCCACTGTCAGGACGCCCCCGACGCCGTGAGAACTTGCATCCGCCGGGTGAGCTGTATGTGGTGTGCGGACAGTATGCTCTATCACTGTATGTCGGACCCCGAGGGAGACTATACAGACCCGTGCTCGTGCGATACTAGCGACGAGAAGTTTTGCCTCCGGTGGATGGCCCTTATTGCCTTGTCTTTCTTGGCCCCCTGTATGTGCTGTTACCTGCCCCTGCGGGCCTGCTACAACTGTGGAGTGATGTGCAGGTGCTGCGGAGGGAAGCACAAAGCGGCGGTATGACTCAGCTCCCTCCCTCCCGTGCAGGGAGCTGGCTCTCACATAACCCCCCTGCCCACCCATTCCCTCCCACCCAAAGGAGCCAGGAGACCGAGAGGCCTCCCAGCTTCCTGGTACCTTAAGGCACCTTTCCGGCCTCGGGAACCTGCCTGGTGGACTCTGCATTCCCCCCAGCCGCCCACTCTGCATCAGCCACACACCCATGCAGTGTTCTGAGGAAAGGAACCTTCTTATAGACTCGCCTGTACTATTATTAACCTGTAATCAAGCTTACTCTGACACACGTTGTTGATTTCCTGTTTTTCCACCCCACCTCTTCCAGTTCAAAGGTGCCTGCAGTAGAACTGCTGATTTTTGGTGGGTTTTATAGTTGGTTTTTCCAAGAGCGTGGAAGACTGTCTTTCCCCTTGGATTCAGTTTGCCTGTTGCTCGTGAGAACGGAGTTCCTGCGGCCACGGGATAGCAGAGTGACGAAACCCTACCAGAAGTATTTTAACCTGCAGTCAGTTATTATGTATATCAGAGATGAGCTAGTTAACTTCTACCACAAAACCAGAGCGCTTTAACTTTTTATAAAGCCAAATTTCCCATGCAAGCTGCAGTTTCTATCTTGAATCTATCATCATTTTTTTCTGCAAACTTCCCCCCATTTGTCAGTTATCACTGATACAAAACATTCACCCATAACATGAGAATTTAGCCTTAATTTCAAATTAACCGTGAAAATCAGGAAAATTCCTTAAACTGTATTGCATCCTCTTGGATCAGGGTTAGAAAGGAAATTTCAGGTTTCGCTGAGCCTCCCCAGTTACCCCTGAAGTAGAACTTACTAAAATTGTGTGCCCACCACATCTAAAAATTTAACAATATTAGAAGAAAATGCTAATGAAGAAATTATTTACTCATTGTTTGGCAAACCAGTCTATTCAAACAAATTAGTGTTCTCCTAACCAAGGTCCATTGAGGAACACTAAGGTTGTGGTATATCAAACTGCAGGAGCTTTACATACACACACACACACACACACACTATTTTCTGTTAACCGGGAGAAAGGGGGATTCTAAATCATAAATTTGAAGAGTGGTGGGTTGCATTTTGTTTGTGGGTTCATGTTTTGTTTTCACTTTGGAGTCAATTTCACGTCACCAAATTCTTCATTTATACTTGGGGAAAAAACAAGGCCATATATGAAAACCCTTTCAATGCCTAAGTGTCTTTTTCCTGCAACTCCAAACCCAGACTTGCCACTTTGGGTGCACAGAGGGTTAGTTTAGCAGGCTGGGTCTACCTGTCGCCTTGCCACATAGCTTCTAATAAGCTGGAAAAGAGTATTTTTCTAATATATTGCAAGGAATAGCCAAACCTTACTACAGAAAGAAAAAAAGTGAAGAGTGATTACCTGTACCTAGCATAGTACAATCAGAACGCCGTGGAAACCATAGGGAACAGGCTTGTCCACGCTGGCTGTTCTCCCCACGGTGATATTCCCGTGGTAACTGCCAGCCAAAGGCATGGCCTGATCCTTCTCTCCCCACTTCCCCCATCCCTTCTTTATTGCACACAGGACATCAGTCTTCAAGGAAACGACTTTCCAGTCTGCCAATCGTATTGGGAAAGGACTAGCCACATTCAGTTTCATGGGAATGTTTTCAGCTCTGCTGAAACATTTCAGCCTGTCAATTTCTTTAGTCAGACCATCGGTGTAAATACCCAGGATGCTTCTAAGTTAGTTGGTAGATGTTTGCATTTGTGGAGTGACTGGTTTGGGCCTTCCAGTTTGGACAAGGAGCAGAGAGCTGTCAGTCTGGTGATGGAAGAGAAAGAAACACTTCCTGCCTGGGAAACATCTAGAAAACCTTCAGCCAGCCTCCAAACGTTGTCAAGAGACCACCATTCCTCCTCTCCCCCTCACCCCCGAGGTATTTCCTCAGGGTCTTTTTCAAGGTCTCCTCTCTACAAAGCACAACACTAATGTATGTTTTGTTAGACCTCAGTTCAAGTGCCCCTATTTATTTCAATAAGAATACACACATCCCCGCCGCTTTTATTTGTCATCTCTCTCTAGTCTTCTGATTGCTTCTATCTTCCATTCCCCCTTGTCTTTTTTCACCCCTTTGAAGAGTTATGCTAGTGAATCT
Source organism: Talpa occidentalis (assembly GCF_014898055.3). Lineage (NCBI taxonomy): Eukaryota > Metazoa > Chordata > Mammalia > Eulipotyphla > Talpidae > Talpa > Talpa occidentalis. The sequence continues at coordinate 12,397 of NW_023603663.1, read as the reverse complement.
TAACTCTGAGGATACTTTTTAGGTTTGTGAAGGCGGTGGTTAAGGGCACAAGGACAGCCCCGGGGACATTAATGTAAATACGTCTCTCCTAATCACCACACTGCAGCTAAACAGTGTGTAGAGTTTTCCCAGTCAGCTTTGCCATACTGACGTCAATCATTTGAGAGAAATTATTCAGATTTTATTTTTGTATCTGTGGTAACAAAACATTAACCAAAAGATTTTCTGTTGGGAAGCTTCCCCTGACACCCCCCCCCCCCCAGCTATTTGCTCACATTAACAAATTAAAGTGCCTGAAGCATAAGTCATTCTTTACCTGTATACTAAAAACCCTGTTGTATTGATTTTTTATAAGCCTTTTTACCTCTGTGTAAAAATATATATATACAAGTGTATGATGTACATTTTAGTTCTTAACTTTTTTTTATGGTTTCTAATATGTATGACCAATGTAGCCATTGCTTTAAAATGTACCGTGTAAATATACAAACATCCTATCAGATCACAGACTTTGGGGTGTTTATCTGACTGGAGGTGGTTGGCTGTTGCACCTGGGCAGGCATGGGAGTTCTTGAACACAGGATGGGAAGGGGTTTCCTTTGGAGAAGGATGTGTGGACACCAGTCTGTTTTTGTGAGGCCTTCCCGCCTATGGTTATGTCATATTCCCCAGGGGAGACTGCAGCTCCTTGGGCTGAGATGCCTCAAGTGAAAGGAATGCTGTATGTCACCACCCGGGGAACACCCCCTCTTCCTAGTCCTGGCTTCCCCCACGCGTGCTCCTCAGAGGGAACAGCTGTACTTCCTCTGAGTTGTTTTCCTCTGATTCCTGCTGAACCCCTGTGTGTGTGTGTGTGTGTGTGTGTGTGTGTGTGTGTGTGTGTGTGTAGTTGAGAAGAGAGTTTTTCACAGAAAACAAATGTTAAAATTGCAAGACCCTTGGACTCATTGGAGAGGTCCTGTTTCAGTGACATTTGGCCCACTTTCCCTTCCAAATGGGCTCTTTGGATGCTCAAAAGTTACAATAACAATTCCCTGGAGGAGATAGAGTATGGGGTCTTGCAAGGGTCACAAAGGAAAGTTTCAGCTCCTTCTGCTAGAGAACAGAGTAGGAGCCTTAAAAAGAGATGTATAGAAGGGCCCCTCCATCTTAGTTTTAACTCTGCCTGAAAGGGGTAACTTTTCCAAGCCACTGGCAAAGGTGAAAAGCAACAGGAGATGCTATGTGTCAGAAAGTGAGTGGACAGAAAGCAGTCTTGAAGATTAGTAACTAAGAGAGTAGAGAAGTTAATGAAAACGGCTCCATTAACACCAGAAAGGCATACACCAAATTATGGTGGTGTGAAGAAGCAAAAGGAAGTAAAAATATAAAATGTAAACCAATTTTTCAAGAAGTTTGATGGTAAAAGAACAATGGGGTTTCTCGGAAGTAGAACTGATGAATTGAAAAATAGTATCTGCCAAGATAATATCTGTGTATTTACATGTTGTTATGACAGTTAATCCTGAATAAACATGTGATTTTAAAAAGTGAGAAAACTTGGAAGGTACCTCCAGAGCTGCAGTAGGGAAGGAATCCTAAAATTTTACTTGACCTGGCCCTATTCAAGACACGTCCTTCTCATGATCCCTGTTTACAACCGTGGAGCTGAAGCTTACAAAGGGTAAGTAACTTAGAAAGGGTAAGGCACAAGGAGGTATAACGTACCTATAGTGATGAGAGGCAAGCACCAAACCTGAGCCCAGGTCCTGACCAGACTGGGAAAGTGGGCAGCAGTCAAGAGACACCTTATTCTCTTGGGCTGCCCCAGAACAGCTTGTTTTCAGGGTCCTGGTGTTCAGCCAGGAGTGGGTCACACTGCATACATCAACTCTTAACCCTCCACGGAACAGAGGGTTCATTTCTACTTTACAAGTGAGGAAGCAAATACAGAGACATTACTTTAACCCCACCTAGGTCACTGGGGAGTCTCAGCCATTCCTAGTGTTACCACTACCCTCTGAGCAAATGACTTCACTTTCTGAGCCTCAGTTTCCTCAGGTATATGGAATAATGCCTACTCTCAGCATGGCATGAAAGTTAAGTAATCATGTGTACTTACAGGGCAGTACACAGAAGGTACTTCCAATATGCTAATTTCTTTCTCAGTTCCTCCTTTGTTCTGGGACCCTGAGGAAAAACCGAAGCCTGGAGAGTCAGCAACCTCTTTGAAGCACAGGAGGCTAAAGCCATTTTGGATGTTTTGTGAGTATTTAAATACACAACCTCTATGTTGAGATTTTTTTCTTAATCTCCCTGCAATTCTAAATTAAGGTTTTAGTTTTTGTATTTGTTTTTTGCTGGTCCTCCCAGATACATTAACAACCCATGGGATAGCTGCAGAAGTGAACTCATCTGGCTCCATTCCTCAAGAACCAGTGCAGACATTTTGGAGAAAGTTGATGGCCTCCATCAGTTCAGTTCTGAGAGGGCTTAGCATACTCACCCAGGGTTGACAAACACTGACTTGCAGAATACTGCCTTCCTGGACCTCTGTTCCTAATACTCTTCCATGCTCATTACCAATGTGGGTACCCCCCACCCCTGAAAATTGGGACATCTTCCCAGGGGAAAAAGTGTTATAGGAAGAGTTCTGTTTTACAGGTATTTTCAGGTAGTTATTAAAACATGACTTTGAGCAGGCAATCAGAGGGCTATTCCTATGAATGAGGAAATAGAACTTGTAAAAGTATGTCTTCTGCTTACTGGCATTCTTTTTTTTTTTTTTTAAAGATATTTATATATACAAGCGCTGGGTACAGTCAGAAGCGCCGGAGGGTGAGAGAATTCACCAGAGCCAGAGCGGGGAACAGAGCAGGCAGACTGATGAAGTACACTGCTGAGGGGAGCAGCGGGCACGGCAGGAGAGGTCTGCGCGCCATGTGGGACCCTCGCCAGCTGGCCAGGGATCGAACTGGTGCTGCAGAGGCTGCGGGCAGCTTTGCAGCCCAGTGCTCAACGGCTGCGCCACCAGGGAGGACCTATTTTTACTACTTTTAACTGTATACTAGCTTTGTAAGTGGTTAAACCACTATCTTTACTATATATGTAAACTTTATCAGTGAGATTTATATTTTTATATATTTTTTTTATTACTAACTCGTATGCTTTCTTTTCAGCTTAAAGAGGTCCCTTAAACATTCCTTTTAAAACCAGTTTGGTGGGCCTCCCCTGTGGTGCAGCGGTTGAATGCTGGGTTGCGAAGATGCCCACAACCTCTGCAGCGCCAGTTCAATCCCCGGCTACTCCCCGGCCACCGGAAGAGGGTCCCACATGGCGCGCAGGCCTCTCCTGCCGCCCGCTACTCCCCTCAGCAGTGTACTTCATCATTCTGCCTGCTCTGCTCTCCGCTCTGGCTCTGGTGAATTCTCTCACCCTCCCGCGCTTCTGACTGTACCCAGTGCTTGTATAAATAAATAAAAATAAATCTTTTTAAAAAAAGTAAATAAAACCTGATATATTTTGAATATATCAGGCTACTCCCTTCTGGCCTGTAAAGTTTCTGCAAAAAAAAAATCTGCTGATAGTCATAGAAGGGGTTCCTTTGCACATAACAAGCTGTTGGTGTGGTTTTTTTTTTTTTTCTTCTTTTAAGAATCTCTCTTTTATTTAAAATGTGTCTTTAGAGACCCTACAAGGTGACTCACTTCAGATATGAAGATATACAAATTAAAGTGAAGGAATGGAAAAAGACAATCCACTCAAATGTAAACCAACGAGCGCTTGGTTAGTATACTTATGCCAGGCAAAACAGACTTAAAAATAAAGATTGAAATAAGACTTAAAGAGGCCATTAAATAATGTAAAAGAGATCAGTTCAACATGAGGATATAACATTAGCAAATTTTTATGTATCCAACATAGGAATACTGAAATATATAAAGCAAATTTTAATAAAGCTAAAAGGAGAAATAGCAATACAATAATAGTGGATCTTAACACCCCTCATCCTTCAATGACTAGATCATCCATCCAGAAAATCAATAAGAAACATCAACCTTATACATGTTATTTGAGACGAACTTAACAGGTATCTACAGAGCATTCCACCCAAAAGAAATAGGATACACTTTCTTCTCAAGCACACTTAGAACACTCTCTATAGATAGTATGTTCAATCGTTAAGAAAATTGAAATCATGTCAAGCATCTTTTCCAACCACAACTGTATATGCTAGAAATTATGAAGAAAATTACCAAAACTCACAACGTAGAGATTGTTACATGCTACTCAGCAACTGATGTGTCAAAGAAGAACTCAAAAGAGAAACAAAAACTACTTTGAGACAAAAGAAAATGGAAGTACAACATCCCAAAATGTATAGCATGCAACAAAAGCAGTTCTAAGAGGGAAAGTCAGAGAGGTAAATGCTGACAGCAAGAAACATGAATCATCTCAAATAACCTAATTTTACACTTCAAGGAACTAGAAGAAGAACAAAGTTAGTAGAAGGAAGGAAATAACAAAGATCAGAGCAAAAACAGAAAGGCAAAGACACAGAAGACATCAATGAAGCTAAGAGCTGGTTCTTTGAGAAGATAAGTAGGCAAACCGTTGCTACACTCACCATGAAAAAAGAGAGCATAAATAAAATCATGAAGATGTTACAACTGATACCACAGAATTACAAAGAACCATGTGAAACTACTATTAACAACTATATAACAACAAATTGAACAACCCAGAAAAAATGGATATTTTCCTAAAAACATACAATCTACCAAGATTGGATCATAAAGAATTTAAAAATATGAACATCCTGGTTACTAGTGTAAGGGTACTGATTCTGTAATCCAAAACATCCCAACGAACAAAAGTTTAGTACCAGATAGTTTCACTGGTTGATCTACCAAACATTTAAAGAATTAATAGAAATATTTCTCAAACTCTTCTAAAAAACAGAAGAGGGCCTCCCCTGTGGCACAGGCGGTTGAGCACAGCGCTGTGAAGCTATCCACAGCCTCTGCAGCGCCTGTTCAATCCCGGCGGCGAGGGACCCACATGGGGCAGCAGACCTCTCCTGTCCCGCTCACTGCTCCCCTTAGCAGTGTATTTCATCAGTCTGCCTGTTCTGTTCCCTGCTCTGTCTCCGGTGAATCCTCTCACCCTCCCGCGCATCTGGCCTACCCCAGTTCTTGTATAAATAAATAAATCTTAAAAAAAATTAAAATAATAAATAAATAATAGAAGAGACAGGAATACTTCCAAACTCATTGTAAAAGGCCAGCACTGTTATCCTGATACCAAAACAAGACAAGAACACAAGAAAAGAAAGCTACTGGCCAATATCCCTGATGAACACAGATGCAAAAATACTACAGAGTATGAGCAAACCAAATTCAACAATATACATTAAAGAGATCACAGTCAATTGGGATTTATTCCAGAGATGCAAAATGGTTCTACATCTGCAAATCAATTAATGTGATACACCACACTAATAAAATGAAGAGTAAAAGTCATAATTTCAATAGATGCAGAAAAGTCACTTGATAAAATTAAACATCTATTTATAAAATTTGTCAATGAAATGAGTATGGCAGAAGCATTCCTCAACAAAATAAAAGTCATATAACACAAGCCATAACTAGCCTTATAGACCAGCCATACTCAAAAGACAATAGAAGCTGATTACAGAGTAACTGAAAGTTTTTCCTCTGAGATCAGGAAGACAACAAGGAGATCCATTTTCATCAATTTTATTCAACATAGCATAACTTAGGAAGTCCTAGCCAGATCAGTAAATTGAAAAGGAACAAGTAAAACTCACTATTTGTAGATGACAGATAGAGCAAATCCTATAAAGATTCCAACAAAAAAGATAGACCTAATAAACAGATTCAGTAGTTTCAAAATATACAAAACCAAAATGCAAAAATCAATTGTGTTTTTAAACTCTAAAAGCAAATTATCAGAAAGAAATGAATAAAACAATCCCATTTACAATTGCATCAAAAAGAATAAAAGGCTAAAAAGAAAAAAAAAATGCTAGGAATAAATTTAACCAAGGCAGTGGTAACTTAAAATGATCATACACCACGATCAAGTGAGGCAAGATGACCTCTACAAAAATATGAGATTGGGCCTCCCCGGTGGCGCAGCGGTTGAGAGCTGGGTTGCGAAGCTGCCCGCGGCCTCTGCAGCTCCGGTTCGATCCCCGGCTGCTCCCCGGCCACCAGAGGAGGGTCCCACATGGCGCGCAGACCTCTCCTGCCACCCGCTGCTCCCCTCAGCAGTGTACTTTGGTCCTTCTGCCTGCTCTGCTCCCTACTCTGGCTCTGGTGGATTCTCTCACCCTCCCGCGCTTCTGACTGTACCCAGTGCTTGTATAAATAAATAAAAATAAATCTTTAAAAAAAAAAAAAATGAGATTGATGAATGAAACTGGCAATGGAAAGATATTCCATGCACATGGATTAGAAGACTTAATACTTAAATATTCATAGTACAAAAAAAGTCTATAAATTCAATGTAATCTATATTAAAATCCTGATAGTATTTTTCAAATAGAACAAAAATTCTGAAATTTGTGTGGGAACACAACCTCAAATGGCCAGAGTAAACAGAGAACAACTAATTGCTACAGGTGGGTGAAACGGTGAAAGGAGTCAAACTTTGTTATCGTCAGTCCTGGGTGTGTAGTATACAGCATGATGACTGTACATCTTTTGTAGGTAAGCAGTATGTTTTGAGTAGATGTTAAAATTCCTCACCACACTGAGGGCCTCCCTAGTGGCGCAAGGTTAAGTATCGCACTATGAAGCAATCCGCAGCCTCTGTAGCACGAGTTCAATCTGTGGCTGGCCAGGGAGCAACCCACATAAGGCAGACCTTGCCTGTCTCGCCCGCTCCTCCCCTCAGCAGTGTACTTCAGTCAGTCTGCCTGTTCTGTTCCCCACTCTGTCTCTGGTGAATCCTCTCATCCCCCCGCCTCCCGCATCTCTGGCCTGTACCCCACCTCTTCTATGCATAAATAAATAAATCTTAAAAAAGAAAAATTCCTCGGGCCTCCCCTGGTGGCACAGCGGTTGAGCCTCTGCAGCACTGGTTCATTCCCTGGCCGCCAGCGAGGGTCCCAAAAAAAAAGAAGATTAAAAAAAAAAGAAAAATTCCTCGCCACAAAAAAAAATTGTAACTGTGTGATGATGGATGTTACCGAGACTCGAGGTGATCATTTCACCTTATATAAATATCAAGTCACTATGTTGTATACCTGAAACTGATACAATACCTATAACATCAGTAAAAATCTATGAAGCAGCTATAAGAATGTCTTCTGGGGCCTCTCTGGTGGCACAAGGGGTTAAGATGCAGAACTATGAAGCTATCCACAGCCACTGCAGCACAAGTTGGATCCTCGGCCAGGGCGGTGACCACATGGCGCAGCAGACCTCTAGTGCCTCACCCACTGCTCCCCTCAGCAGTGTGCTTTAGTCGGTCTGCCTGTTCTGTTCCCCACTCTGTCTCTGGTGAATCCTCTCACCCCCTACACCTCTGACCTGTACCCTAGTTCTTGTATGCATAAATAAATCTTTAAAAAAAAAAAAGAAAAAGTATGTCTTCTACATAGACATTAGAGATTTGCAAAATAAAAGTCAGTGATTCTTCTCACTAAAAGTTTTAGAAAATGTTTTTCATTAAAAATGTTACTTATGTAGGGGCTTCCCTGGTGGCGCAAGGGGTTGAGTCTCAGCACTTTCAAGCTATCGCCAGCCACTGCAGCATAAGTTCAATCCCTGGCCAAGAAGCTAACCCACACGGCACAGCAGACCTCTCCTGTCTTGCCCAAGCTCCCCTCAGCAGTGTATTTCAGTCCATCTGCCTGTTCTGTTCCCCACTCTGTCTCTGGTGAATCCTCTTACCCCCTGCACCTCTGGCCTACACCCCAGCTCTTGTATACATAAATAAATAAAATCTTTTAAAAAAGTGTTGTGTTAACATGCAAAAGTTGGTTCTTTTTAAAAGAAGTTTTTATCAGTATTTTAAAAATTTCTCAGTTAATTTCTAATGCAAGCATATCCATAGCTATTACTTAAACCAAAGCTCTCTGAGGTCCTCAGAGAGACTAGAGGCACGCTGAGAATAAAGTGTGACCCTTTCCTCCCCTTGGTTCACAGCCTGTTTCTCAGTCAATTATTCTCTTCAAATGAGCTTTGACTCTAGCTCTTCTCTTTGGGGCACTTTATATTATCTCCTTATTTGAGCCAGTTTTCTCTGTATCTCTTATCTCAGGGCATTTTGTCCTTCTAGTTCCTTCTTCAGCCTGTTCCACTGAGGCCTTATCTTTTTGCATCTGTCAGAGGACAGCAGAGGGTAGCAGTTATCTGAGATGAGCATCTGTTTCTCGTAGAGCAGTTATGTTCAGAAAGATCTACTGCCTCTGGGTCTTAAGAACAGTTTACTTCTTGGTCAGGCTCTATTATCTTTCACTGGTCCCTTGTTGGTATTTTTCCATCACACGGAGAGCCTCTGTGCACGCTCAACTCTAGTCATCAGACAAGGTAACTGCAATGTCCTTGGCCTCCCAGCTGGTGCTGGCAGCTTGCCCTCATGGAGCTCACCTTGGTGAGCTTCTCTGGGTGTTTCTGACCCAAACTAAAGTCACATGTTCTGGGGTCCCTGAGTAGGCTGGACAGTCCAGTGTAGATTACGGCCTTTTGAGCAGCTATTCCCAGCGCCCTTCCCTTTTGTGCCACTGTTAACACTTCCTCTAGCAATTCAGCATCTCAAGGAGATGGCACGTGCCTGTAGCTGTCCTCTCCCTCCCCGTCTGGGATGCCGGGTGCTGCAGTCTTCGTTGCTTTGGAGAGAGGCAGGAAAGGAAGATAGAACTAGGCTGTCTAACCTTGAACATAATTCCTGCCTGTCTGGGTAGAAGACTATCTCTGACAAGGGGACGGAGTACAACACTATTTCCGTCCTTCCTGGGGGCTGATATCCTATTGTGGCTCAGGATGGGGGTGGGGGGCAACACAAATGGCACAAAGTCCAGGAATGTTGCAAATGTACCCCAGTGGACAATGCGGTTAGTGAAAATTCTGCCTGGATTTTGGCTCATGGCCTCATCTTTGGTTATAGAACCGTTGCCAGGTTTCACATTTGTATGAAAGACTTTCTGGGAATCTTGAGGGATGCTGCAAGGGGCTATCAGGTATGTCTGATCTGCTGCTACACTCACCTGGGAGTTATTGGAATTAATATTTGTGGCTTGATGCAAAAACCATCCCACATTTTGTCCTCCGTTGTCAAGCCAGGGTAATAACTACCTCTCTCATGCTTGCCATGCTCCATTAGTAACTATGGTTGCCTTTTGAGTGTCTTCCAAAAGAACCTTTCCCTGCCAAAAGAGAAAATTGATCATGTCTGCCCAGCCCTGAAAGCTGACATTGTAGCCGGCACAAAACCATCCTGTACAGCGTGCAGTAAAGGAGAAAGGGCGAAAAGGAGAAACACGGGACCCGGGGCTGTGGTCCCTTTCTGAGTCTACCCTCCGGGGCCAGGAAGTTGTGGTGTGGTTCCTGCGTGCTGCTTTTGAATGAAGGTCTTTGCTTCCTCCCTCCCTGGATATGACTGCAAGAAGCCACTTTGAAAATTCCTCGCCCAACACGGCCCAGATATTTACATAGTGGCCTTTCATTCCGAGAACAGGGTAATGTGTCTTTGCAAATATTTTAGGTCTCCCTGCGTGCTTGCGGGCCCCTAAGTGCCATTCACTAGCTTTTAAGTTTGTTTTGCAGGCAGAGAGCCACCGAGAGGGAGGCCTGAGTCAGAGCACAGGCCCGGCTGTCTGCTGCCGCCACCTCCTACCACTGCAGACTTGGCGGGGAAGGAAGCAGTGGGTTTTACAGCTGGTGTTTGTTTAGGAAAAAAGAGAAAAGAATTTTTTTTTAAATACCTTGCACATGTAAAATAACACTAAATGTAAGTGTGTATGCAGTTTTCTGGGGCAAGAGAAACTGTGTGTTTTGCATGATTCATCATTCCTCTCAACAGCAAAAGAGGTTTGCACTCAGCCTCTGATATTTTGGGAGTTTGTTCCAAATGCTCACAAGAGAAAGAGAGAGAGTGAGCAGGCCCAAGTTCCTCGTTCCTTCCTCCGAAGGAAGGTCCTGTCTGGGCTAGATTAGAGCAGCATGACATTCGCTTCCTCTCCTCTCATCTGACAAAGAAGATTCTTGTTTTTCTATCAAAAACTGGGTCAGCTGCTTCAAGGGTAAGGGAGGACCAGGATGTGAGGAGGGGAGAAAGCGGTGCTCTCCCAACTCTGACTAGAGTGTACAAGTATGTGTTGAGAGAGGGCCCTGCCCAGGGCTGTCTCCCAGCAGGTGTGCGGGCTCCCTGGAGGTGGGGGCAGGCATGGCCAAGGTTGAGCGGCCCACAGCCAGGAACATGCAGTCTTTCTAGGATTTGGCTTTTGCAAGTTACCAAAACATGGTGTGCTGCTTGGAAGCTGACACATACCTTGGCAGGGATGATGGGGTTCCTGCCCAGAGCTGGGAGTCCACGGGGTCAGGCTGACCTCCAAGCTGCAGTTTGGCCTAGAGGAGGGGCCACACAATGGGTGTGGTGCCCGAGCTGGGACTCGTGTGCCCTGAGGTCGCAAGGGTCATGACCTGTAAGCTAACCCCCAGGACCTCACATGCCCAGTTAGGACAAATGGGAAGGAGGAGCCTGACAGCAGCTTCCCCAGGCATCCATGCTCCCGCACCTTCCTCGTGAGATGTAAGGTCAACCACACTCCCTCCATCACCAGCGGATTGCAGGTCCATTGTTAAGATCAGACAGCCATCTGTGTAAAAATGGAGTTTTATAATCTGAAACTCAAAACTTTTCTGTTCTAAAGCTGCATTAGATGCAAGGTTGAGTTACCAGAATGAAGTATACTCTTGCCTGGAGGGGCAGTTTCACTGGTGTTTTGCCTTATAATTTACGAAGTGCATGCTCTGCATTTGGCGTGTGGGATTTTCTATGTTTTGTTTGACGAAGCCAGCTGATGACGAAAAATAAGTTTGGGGCCTCCCTAGTGGCGCAAGAGATTAAGCACCACACTATGAAGCTGTCCGCAGCCTCTGCAGCGTGAGTTCGATCCCCAGCAGGCCAGGGAGCTACCCACATGGCGAAGCAGACCTCTCCTGACTCGCCCGCTGCTCCCCTCAGCAGTGCATTTCAGTCATTCCTCCTGTTCTGCTCCCCACTCTGTTTCTGGGAATCCTCTCATCCCCAGCACCTCTGGCCTGTACCCCAGTTCTTGTATGCATTAATAAATCTTTTTAAAAAATAGTTAAAAAAATAAAAGTTCGCTATAGATGAATTAGCAATTGAGTAGCACCAAAAATCTAATACTGCTTCCCAATCTACTGTTAACAATGGCTCACACAGCCTCATGGCCCCCCTGCTCAGTGCAGCCAGTGTTCACTGGACCCACCGACCTGGGGGTGGCAGACACACTGCTCAGGATTATTCATGTGACACAACACCCCACCATACACCCCACTCAGTCCTTTGCAACTACATGTGGCCATGTGGCCAGTCTTGCCAGTGAGCATTGTCACCCAGTGGCGCACTGCAGGGTCAGAACGTGGGTCTCCTGCCTCCTCTCTTCTCCCTAGCCCTGCACCCCGGCCCCCAGCAGGCTTGGTGGCCACCCACTGGCCATAGACATGGGGGGGGTCACCTGAGTCAGGGACTGAATGTCTGTTAAATATCAGCCTTGATATTAAACCCGTTTAATTTGGGATCTAATTTTTTCCCACCGCAGACTGCCTTGACTGAGGCAAGGACCGTGGCGGTACAGATAAGGAGACAGCTTCGCCCTCGTGAAGGGAAGGCAGAAAGATGACAAGAGGGTGGTAGCTCCTCCTCCCTGCAGGGCAGGGGTCAATGATCAGTCCCACACCTTCTCCCCTCAGCCCAGACGTGGCTTTCATCTTCTTAAGCCTTAGCACTACCTAGAGAACTGGGAATGGGCTGTTGAGCAGACCTTCTGGAACCAAATAGGGGCTGAGAAGAACACTCCAGTCCTGCCCATTGTCCTCTGCACCATGTGACTTTGGGCAACTGCTTCATCCCTCAGGACTTCATTCTGTACCTGTTGGTGACCCAGGCTGGGAGGATCTCTACCTGACCTTTGCCCTTCTCACTGCCCTAAAGGGGATGTGATGAAATGGTGGCTGCAAAGAGGAACCTCTGCTAGCTATATTCTTTTTTTTTTTTTTTTTTAAGATTTATTTATACAAGAGCTGGAGTACAGTCAGAAGCATGGGAGGGTGAGAGGATTCACCAGAGAACGAACGGGGAACAGAACAGGCAGACTGACGAAATACACTGCTGAGGGGAGCAGCGGGCAAGACAGGAGAGG
>NW_023603657.1:0-6131 GCF_014898055.3 Talpa occidentalis | reverse complement strand
CCCAGAGCAGTAATAACCATGCCAACTTCCCTTAATGCCCCAAATGATACTCTCTCACCAGGCATTTCTCAACCCAGAGCATCCATGTCTGAAACATTTCAAAAAAACTCCAGACCATGATATGAAACCGATGAGGACATATCCTTACCAGATTTCTAGATAGCAGGAGGCCACAGTATGTAATTTGCCCTGTTATTAAAACAGTCCCTGTCACTAGCCTATAAAACAGACCCTGCTGCCAGCCTATGAACGGTAAAAAAAATTCCTTGGTAACTGATTGGTCATTCTGCAAGAGGCTTAGGCAAAAAATTGGGTGAAATGACGTTCCATGCAAGCTGGAGAGATTTAAAAGATCAGATAGTAATGCACTTAGCCATTTCAAATACATATTTTCATAATGATTAATGTTGTTACTTTTGAGCACAAATTAAAAAAAACATTAAAAGTTCAGATGCTATCTCTTTCGGCCACTGGTCTTATTGAATCAGACTGAACTAAGAATTTTCTATTGACCTGGAGTTCCCTCCTGCACTGACCTTGACATTCCTAGTGTCAACACACATTCACCAGACTGTATCTGCCTTCCTTCAGACCTCTCAGTCACAGAGGCAAAATCCACAGGCATAAGAAGAAATATTCAAAGCACAGGAAACCATGACTTAACATACTATGACCTTTACCAACATTTCAGTCTCTCCCTTAAGCCGCCCTATCTAGGCATCTAGAATCACCCCCAAAATTTAATGCAGTGAATGAACATAATTATTCCTTCTGAGTGCAATTAACTCTCGGGATACTTGTTATCTATTAACCCATCATTCCTTTTTCTTTGTACTTCCTAATATGATCCTATGGACCACATAACCTAAGAATACATACATTCTACATATAATTTCTGCTTATGCTATAAGTAAAAAAACCTAAAAAGACTCATTTTTGGACTCACACGAGAAGGACATTAAAGTATAATGTTCTCGCCTATAAAACAGGGATGAAGCTCTTAGCTCAAGGTTGCAATGAGGGTTCTCAATAATGGTAAAAATAATGTAAATGTAGGGCCTCCCTGGTGGCGCAAGGGGTTAAGACACAACCTATGAAGCTATCCGTAGCCAACGTGGGACAAGTTTGATCCCCAGCCAGGGAGCTCCCCACATGGCACGGCAGACCTCTCTTGACTCGCCCACTGCTCCCCTCAGCAGTGTATTTTAGTCAGTCTGCCTTTCTGTTCCCCACTCTGTCTCTGGTGAATACTCTCACCATCCCCCCACCCCACCCCCACACCTCTGGCCTGTACCCAGTTCTTGTATGCAAAAATAAATAAATCTTTATAAAAAATAATGTAAATGTACTGTGTAAACCTGAACTATGGACCTTCGTTTATCCAACTATGGACCGTGTGTTTACCATTTGACATCAATGGTAACACACCTAAAATTGGCATAGTGCTAGCAAATGCTTTATATACAACAACACTATTGGGTAAGAATGATTTTCTTGATTTTACACATAAGGAAACTAAAGCTCGGAGAAGACAGGTCAACCTCCCCAAGGTTATAGAGCTGGGGACCAGGCCTTCTGGCTCAGTCACAGTTTATCATCCTTCCTTTCATGTGATGTTATTAACATAGGTTGTTCCTTTCAACAGAAACATTAAGGCTACTAATGCTAGCATGGGACCTTGCTTTGGAAGGGCTGGTAAGATCTGCACCTGAGTTTTGCATTGAAAAGCTTACAATGAATGATACCTTCTGACAGTGACCCCAGTACTTTGTCAACCTCGGGTCAAGTGTTAGGATGCTTATGTCACACAGTACAAGGAAGTATTATTTTTTAATAATTTGTTTCAGAATTATTCTTCCATTTCCATTAGGTTAATATTTTGAGATCTTTAGAGGATAAGGAGCTATTCACAAAGTAATTTACATTTAACAGCTCCATGGATAAATCAATGTTTTACTTTTATTTTTTATTATTTTTTAATTTTTATTTACAACATTATTCATTTTTAAACAATACTTGCTCCCCTCTCAGGTGTAGTCCCCTCAATGTTTTACTTTTAATAAGAGCATTTGGTCTTGCAAAAAGTATGTAAAGGAATTTTTTTGCAGTCTTAAGACTTTTCTTTCTTCTTAGACTGCATGGTCTCATGCTGGTATGGGAGAAGATGCCCTGACCTTATATTCCTTGGAGGGTAATGTGTCCTATCCTGAGAAATAAAGCAAGACAGGTAGAAGCGTTTCACCACAGGCTCTTTGTCAGCAGTCTAAGGGTAGGCAAAGCAACCTCAGTCTTCTCTACCAGTGAATGGTCTAAGAGGCAGTGGCCTGAGGCCTTGGTCAATGAGATGAGGTTATAGCAAAACAGGAGCAAATCCTTCTATAAGTTTACGAGAGCAAGTTGGCTTGGACCATTTTCCTCGGCAAGAACAAAAAGACTTCTTTGCTGCTGCCCTTTTCCCTTCTGTTGGAGAATTTGGAGGTGGGACAGAGGTGATATGGCAGCCATCTTGTAGCCATGAAGAAAAAATTGCTGCAACATTGATAGCCAAGACCAAAACTCAGATAGAACCTGAATCACTGATATTATTAAATTCCTGAACAAGTACAGAGGCTTCCAATTACACTTATTTAATTTGATGTCTTTATGTTTTAAGCCACAGTAACTATAATCTGACTTGCAGTAGAAACCATCTCAACACAATTCCTTCATCCGTGGGTAGATTCTGTCCAGTAAACTGAAGAAATCTAATTCTCCCACATGACGGAAGTAACTAACAATGTGGGAAATTGTGTCCCTTCCATATAAGAAAAAAAGTAAGGGTACATAAAAATACTTCGTGATTTGGTGATAATATTGTCCGAAGAGAAAACTGGAAATGGACAGAGGGAAATATAAATTCAAAAATATTAGCACAAAATGTTAGTGTTAAATCTCAAAGTAACATTTATTTTCTTATTTTTGCTTCTTTGTGTTTCCTAAATTTGCTACAATTTGTTATTTAAAATTACATGCACCAGGGCCTCCCCTGGTGGCACAGCGGTTGATCACTGGGCTGCGGAGCTGCCCACAGCCTCTGCAGTGCCGGTTCGATCCCTGGCCACAGGTGAAGGTCCCACATGATGCGACAGACCTCTCCTGCAGTGCGGCTGTGAGGGTCCCACATGGCAGGCAGATCTCTCCTGCTACCCGCTGCTCCCCTCAGCAGTGTACTTCATCAGTCTGCCTGTTCTGCTCCCTACTCTGGCTCTGGTGAATTCTCTTCACCCTCCCGCAATTTTGACTGTACCCAGCCAGTGCTTGCATAAATAAATAAATAAGTCTTAAAAAAAATTTACATGCACCAGACCTATTCACTGAAAGCAGAAATTACAGCTGATAGAAATGTATTCCCTTAAAAAATTTTTTTGACAGTAAACTTCTCTGCTTTAATGAAATGAATCCTAATATTTCTCTATATTAAGTAAAATTTTTAGGAAAAATAAAGATTATATGTATAGCTCTGTAATGCTAGGCCTCCAGGTGCACACAATTTAACTGATGAAGCAAAACAATGTATATATAATTTTCAAAAAATGGAATAAAAATATTAAATCTTTAAACCCAGCTGAAATAATAAAACAACAGGAGTATTGCATTCATATTCACAAAAATGAAATTTCATTTAACTACTGAAACAATTAGTAAGCTGCTGGTTTGGCCCAAGATAAATGAAAACATTATCATTTATGGCCAAAATACACATTACAAATGTCCCAGACTGTATCTAACCAAGATACTTGAGGCCATTAAATTGAAACCACACCTAAG
The DNA here is from genome assembly GCF_014898055.3 of Talpa occidentalis. Taxonomy (NCBI): domain Eukaryota; kingdom Metazoa; phylum Chordata; class Mammalia; order Eulipotyphla; family Talpidae; genus Talpa; species Talpa occidentalis. The sequence continues at coordinate 2,324 of NW_023603657.1, read as the reverse complement.
GAAAACAACTTAGGTGTATCATGTCTAGATGTGGCAAGCTATAAACATAAAAGGAAGCTGATACATTCTTTCCATTGAATAAAAAAAATTCTATTTTTTTTTAAAATTGTTTTAAAACAATTTTAATGAAATGTCATTGTTTTACAGCCTTCTTAATAGTTTGAAAATATAGGATTTCCCTTAAATAAAATTACCTTAAAAGATAAATAAGCCTTTTTCTGGAGGTACAGAATAAAGTCATAGATGTTCAGAAGATTAAATTTATTTCAAGAAAATTGAAGAAAACATTTCTTTAGGAAATGATATTGTAGTGCTCCTTTAGAGATACCAAGTCTAATATATCTAAGACATGTTAAATATGCAATAGTTTAGTTTCTTAGCATTGACTATTTTTTTTTTGCTCCACCAGTATATTTCTAGATCTATCATTTATTTCTAGATCTAGCATTTTTTACATCCAGAAAGAATATTTATTTGAGTTGTCTATAGTTTAAGGGCAGCCTTTTTTCTAAACTTACAGTAAGGATAGACTTAAAAGATCACCACAAAATCACTCAAAGAAATTGTGGGCCTTCCTGGTGGTGCAAGGATGCAGCACTGTCAAGCTATCCGTTGCCACTGCAGCATGAGTTCAATCCCCAGCCAGGGAGCTGACCCACACGGTGCAGCAGACCTCTCCTGTCTCGCCTGCTGCTCCCCTCAGCAGTATATCTCAATAGATACACCTGTTTTGCTCTCTACTGTCTCTGGTGAATCCTCTCATCCTCGGCAGCTCTGGCCTACACCCCAGTTCTTGTATACATAAATAATGATAAAAATCTTTAAAAAAAAAGTTGTATCCCCTATGACTTACCAACCTACTTCAACCTTCCTGCTCTGCACCCTGAGCTGAGACAACCGTAAACCTTCCTAGTCTTTCCACCCGAGGCAAAAACCTGTCTTTTCTAGACTAAATGGTCACCCCATCTCTCTTTCGTCTAAGAGGAAGTGCAGAAGAAACAAAAGTCCAAAGCAATGCCCAGGGCTGATAAGGTGCACTCCCCTCATTGTGCCAACCAGACCAGAGACTTCTCCAGGATCCACACCTGACAGACCTCTGGCTCCACAATGCCTGGTGAATCTCTGCACTAGACTGGCCCATTCTATTCATTTCAGGGAGGAACCCAACTCCGGTAGCTGTTCTCTGTCATACCCACCTTGCAGGCATATTCTGTGATATATTTTAATGATGTGTTCCAGGTAGGCGTGCAACATCTGTTTCCAGGTGCCACAAGTCCCTGAGTCAATTATCCTATTCATTTTTTTCTCTCTAGGGACAGGTTTATGTTTAATCTTTTATCTCTATTAGATTAGATGTCTGTGGTCTCTGGGGGAACCTTTGCTCTATTAGATACATTCCTGAAGCCTGTATGTAAAAGTTGTAATGTCCAAGTCAAATAGATGTCTGTTCTCATCCTTCCTTAAAGTGTGACCCTTTCCTACTGAGAATAATCAGGCTGTGGAATTTATTATTGGAAAAAGGAAATTTACTGTGACAGCAACTTGGCTCATCTTGACCTTAATCTTAGAAAGCATAGGCAGCTGGTTAAGAAACTGCCTTTACGTTTAACTGTATTAGTTATTTTCATGCTTATTTGAAAATATCTGATACCAGATATTATGAAATGAAACTTATTTTTTTTAAAAAAAAAAGCAAATTATAGTTAATGCAAAAAAAACCCTAAAAAAATAAGACTGCACACATAAGACTAACCCCTACATAACCAGGATATAATATAAAAAGATAAGAGAAAACTGGAAGAGCAAAAGGAGAAGTAATAGCCATCTTTTATCACTTTTACACAAATATTTTGTAATTTCTTCCTGATTCCTTCTCCCACCCATCCCCCCATGTTAGAAACACCTTTTAACTTTCAGATTGCAGTTGGGGATCTGAGTTCTAGAAAAGGATTACTAATCCCCAACAATTAGCAAGGGTTCCCTAAGAATTAGTCATACTAAAAAAACACCTTTTCCTCTTACAAATAAAAAACTAGGTGAAGAGAATAAAGTAAGCATGTTTATTGTTGTTTCACTGAGGCACTGACGTCTTCCACAATTCATTTAAGGCAATATAATGGTCTATGGGCTAATAAATGAGGTGCATTTGAAAGAGAATGAGCAGTCTTGTATATCCACGCATTCATCTATTCAACACACACCCAGTTTAGTATATGCCAAATTCTGTAATAGACACAGGTTTCAAAGCCAGAAAAGGAAATACTGCAGAAAAGAAAATACTGATCTATTTAAAAATCAAGTACCAGCAAACCACAAAGGAAGGT